>NW_025062905.1:0-160965 GCF_018153295.1 Drosophila grimshawi
TGACGAAGATATGGCCATTTATTTCAAGGTAGACCCTATTTAATGCTTTCCATATATTTTCTATTTATCGAAGAATATCCCTTAATATCTTTCTTAGATGAGTCGGAAGTCAAATTATTTTAATGCAGTTTTGTTTCAAAGATTGAGTGAATTCTAAAAACACCTTTATAATTGAAATGGGGCAATTTTTGACGAAGATATGGCCATTTATTTCAAGGTAGACCCTATTTAATGCTTTCCATATATTTTCTATTAATCGAAGAATATCCCTTAATATCTTTCTTAGATGAGTCGGAAGTCAAATTATTTTAATGCAGTTTTGTTCCAAAGATTGAGTGAATTCTAAAAACACCTTTATAATTGAAATGGGGCAATTTTTGACGAAGATATGGCCATTTGTTTCAAGGTAGACCCTATTTAATGCTTTCCATATATTTTCTATTTATCGAAGAATATCACTTAATATCTTTCTTAGATGAGTCGGAAGTCAAATTATTTTAATGACGTTTTGTTCCAAAGATTGAGTGAATTCTAAAAACGCCTTTATAATTGAAATGGGGCAATTTTTGACGAAGATATGGCCATTTATTTCAAGGTAGACCCTATTTAATGCTTTCCATATATTTTCTATTAATCGAAGAATATCCCTTAATATCTTTCTTAGATGAGTCGGAAGTCAAATTATTTTAATGCAGTTTTGTTCCAAAGATTGAGTGAATTCTAAAAACACCTTTATAATTGATATGGGGCAATTTTTGACGAAGATATGGCCATTTATTTCAAGGTAGACCCTGTTTATTGCTTTCCGTATATTTTCTGTTAATCGAAGAATATCCCTTAATATCTTTCTTAGATGAGTCGGAAGTCAAATTATTTTAATGCAGTTTTGTTCCAAAGTTGAGGAATTCTAAAAACACCTTTATAATTGAAAGGGGGCAATTTTTTACGAAGATATGGCCATTTATTTCAAGGTAGACCCTATTTAATGCTTTCCATATATTTTCTATTTATCGAAGATTATCCCTTAATATCTTTCTTAGATGAGTCGGAAGTCAAATTATTTTAATGCAGTTTTGTTCCAAAGATCGAATGAATTCTAAAAACACCTTTATAATTGAAATGGGGCAATTTTGGACGAAGATATGGCCATTTATTTCAAGGTTGACCCTATTTAATGCTTTCCATATATTTTCTATTTATCGAAGAATATCCCTTAACATCTTTCTTAGATGAGTCGGAAGTCAAAATATTTTAATGCAGTTTTGTTTCGAAGATTGAGTGAATTCTTAAAACACCTTTATAATTGAAATAGGGCAATTTTTGACGAAGATATGGCCATTTATTTCAAGGTAGACCCTATTTAATGCTTTCCATATATTTTCTATTTATCGAAGAATATCCCTTAATATCTTTCTTAGATGAGTCGGAAGTCAAATTATTTTAAAGCAGTTTTGTTCCAAAGATCGAGTGAATTCTAAAAACACCTTTATAATTGAAATGGGGCAATTTTTGACGAAGATATGGCCATTTATTTCAAGGTAGACCCTATTTAATGCTTTCCATATATTTTCTATTTATCGAAGAATATCCCTTAATATCTTTCTTAGATGAGTTGGAAGTCAAATTATTTTAATGCAGTTTTGTTTCAAAGATTGAGTGAATTCTAAGAACGCCTTTATAGCTGATAAGGGGCAATTTTTGACAAAGATATGGCCATTTATTTCAAGGTAGACCCTATTTAATGCTTTCCATATATTTTCTATTTATCGAAGAATATCCCTTAATATCTTTCTTAGATGAGTCGGAAGTCAAATTATTTTAATGCAGTTTTGTTCCAAAGATTGAGCGAATTCTAAAAACACCTTTATAATTGAAATGGGGCAATTTTTTACGAAGATATGGCCATTTATTTCAAGGTAGACCCTATTTAATGCTTTCCATATATTTTCTATTTATCGAAGAATATCCCTTAATATCTTTCTTAGATGAGTCGGAAGTCAAATTATTTTAATGCAGTTTTGTTTCAAAGATCGAGTGAATTCTAAAAACACCTTTATAATTGAAATGGGGCAATTTTTTACGAAGATATGGCCATTTATTTCAAGGTAGACCCTATTTAATGCTTTCCATATATTTTCTATTTATCGAAGAATATCCCTTAATATCTTTCTTAGATGAGTCGGAAGTCAAATTATTTTAATGCAGTTTTGTTCCAAAGATTGAGTGAATTCTAAAAACACCTTTATAATTGAAATGGGGCAATTTGAGACAAAGATATGGCCATTTATTTCAAGGTAGACCCTATTTAATGCTTTCCATATATTTTCTATTATTCAAGAATATCCCTTAATATCTTTCTTAGATGAGTCGGAAGTCAAATTATTTTAATGCAGTTTTGTTTCAAAGATTGAGTGAATTCTAAAAGAACCTTTATAATTGAAATGGGGCAATTTGAGACAAAGATATGGCCATTTATTTCAAGGTTGACCCTATTTAATTTTGCCTTATATTTTGTATTAATCGAAGAATATCTTTTAATATCTTTGTTAGATGAGTCGGAAGTCAAATTATTTTAATGCAGTGTTGTTCCAAAGAATTCTAAAAACACCTTTATAATTGAAATGGGGCAATTTTTGACGAAGATATGGCCATTTATTTCAAGGTAGACCCTATTTAATGCTTTCCATATATTTTCTATTTATCGAAGAATATCCCTTAATATCTTTCTTAGATGAGTCGGAAGTCAAATTATTTTAATGCAGTTTGGTTTCAAAGATTGAGTGAATTCTAAAAACACCTTTAAAATTGAAATGGGACAATTTTTGACGAAGATATGGCTATTTATTTCAAGGTAGACCCTATTTATCGAAGAATATCCCTTAATATCTTTCTTAGATGAGTCGGAAGTCAAATTATTTTAATGCAGTTTTGTTCCAAAGATTGAGTGAATTCTAAAAACACCTTTATAATTGAAATGGGGCAATTTTTGACGAAGATATGGCCATTTATTTCTAGGTAGACCCTATTTAATGCTTTCCATATATTTTCTGTTAATCGAAGAATATCCCTTAATATCTTTCTTAGATGAGTCGAAAGTCAAATTAATTTAATGCAGTTTTGTTCCAAAGGTCGAGCGAATTCTAAAAACACCTTTATAATTGAAATGGGGCAATTTTTGACGAAGATATGGCCATTTATTTCAAGGTAGACCCTATTTCATGCTTTCCATATATTTTATATTTATCGAAGAATATCCCTTAATATCTTTCTTAGATGAGTCGGAAGGCAAATTATTTTAATGCAGTTTTGTTCCAAAGATCGAGTGAATTCTAAAAACACCTTTATAATTGAAATGGGGCAATTTTTGACGAAGATATGGCCATTTATTTCTAGGTAGACCCTATTTAATGCTTTCCATATATTTTCTATTTATCGAAGAATATCCCTTAATATCTTTCTTAGATGAGTCGGAAGTCAAATTATTTTAATGCAGTTTTGTTCCAAAGATTGCGTGAATTCTAAAAACACCTTTATAATTGAAATGGGGCAATTTTTGACGAAGATATGGCCATTTATTTCAAGGTAGACCCTATTTAATGCTTTCCATATATTTTCTGTTAATCGAAGAATATCCCTTAATATCTTTCTTAGATGAGTCGGAAGTCAAATTATTTTAATGCAGTTTTGTTTCAAAGATTGAGTGAATTCTAAAAACACCTTTATAATTGAAATGGGGCAATTTGAGACAAAGATATGGCCATTTATTTCAAGGTTGACCCTATTTAATGTTTGCCTTATATTTTCTATTAATCGAAGAATATCTTTTAATATCTTTGTTAGATGAGTCGGAAGTCAAATTATTTTAATGCAGTGTTGTTCCAAAGGAATTCTAAAAACACCTTTATAATTGAAATGGGGCAATTTTTTACGAAGATATGGCCATTTATTTCAAGGTAGACCCTATTTAATGCTTTCCATATATTTTCTATTTATCGAAGAATATCCCTTAATATCTTTCTTAGATGAGTCGGAAGTCAAATTATTTTAATGCAGTTTGGTTTCAAAGATTGAGTGAATTCTAAAAACACCTTTAAAATTGAAATGGGACAATTTTTGACGAAGATATGGCTATTTATTTCAAGGTAGACCCTATTTATCGAAGAATATCCCTTAATATCTTTCTTAGATGAGTCGGAAGTCAAATTATTTTAATGCAGTTTTGTTCCAAAGATTGAGTGAATTCTAAAAACACCTTTATAATTGAAATGGGGCAATTTTTGACGAAGATATGGCCATTTATTTCTAGGTAGACCCTATTTAATGCTTTCCATATATTTTCTGTTAATCGAAGAATATCCCTTAATATCTTTCTTAGATGAGTCGAAAGTCAAATTAATTTAATGCAGTTTTGTTCCAAAGGTCGAGCGAATTCTAAAAACATCTTTATAATTGAAATGGGGCAATGTTTGACGAAGATATGGCCAATTATTTCAAGGTAGACCCTATTTTATGCTTTCCATATATTTTCTATTTATCGAAGAATATCCCTTAATATCTTTCTTAGATGAGTCGCAAGTCAAATTATTTTAATGCAGTTTTGTTCCAAAGATCGAGCGAATTCTAAAAACACCTTTATAATTGAAATGGGGCAATTTTTGACGAAGATATGGCCATTTATTTCTAGGTAGACCCTATTTAATGCTTTCCATATATTTTCTATTTATCGAAGAATATCCCTTAATATCTTTCTTAGATGAGTCGGAAGTCAAATTATTTTAATGCAGTTTTGTTCCAAAGATCGAGTGAATTCTAAAAACACCTTTATAATTGAAATGGGGCAATTTTTGACGAAGATATGGCCATTTATATCAAGGTAGACCCTATTTAATGCTTTCCATATATTTTCTATTTATCGAAGAATATCCCTTAATATCTTTCTTAGATGAGTCGGAAGTCAAATTATTTTAATGCAGTTTTGTTTCAAAGATTGAGTGAATTCTAAAAACACCTTTATAATTGAAATGGGGCAATTTGTGACAAAGATATGGCCATTTATTTCAAGGTAGACCCTATTTAATGCTTTCCATATATTTTCTATTTATCGAAGAATATCTTTTAATATCTTTCTTAGACGTGTCGGAAGTCAAATTATTTTAATGCAGTTTTGTTTCAAAGATCAAGCGAATTCTAAAAACACCTTTATAATTGAAGTGGGGCAATTTTTGACGAAGATATGGCCATTTATTTCAAGGTAGACCCTATTTAATGCTTTCCATATATTTTCTATTTATCGAAGAATATCCCTTAATATCTTTCTTAGATGAGTCGGAAGTCAAATTATTTTAATGCAGTTTGGTTTCAAAGATTGAGTGAATTCTAAAAACACCTTTAAAATTGAAATGGGACAATTTTTGACGAAGATATGGCTATTTATTTCAAGGTAGACCCTATTTATCGAAGAATATCCCTTAATATCTTTCTTAGATGAGTCGGAAGTCAAATTATTTTAATGCAGTTTTGTTCCAAAGAATTCTAAAAACACCTTTATAATTGAAAGGGGGCAATTTTTGACGAAGATATGGCCATTTATTTCAAGGTACACCCTATTTAATGCTTTCCATATATTTTCTATTTATCGAAGAATATCCCGTAATATCTTTCTTAGATGAGTCGGAAGTCAAATTATTTAAATGCAGTTCTGTTCCAAAGATTGCGTGAATTCTAAAAACACCTTTATAATTGAAATGGGGCAATTTTTTACGAAGATATGGCCATTTATTTCAAGGTAGACCCTATTTAATGCTTTCCATATATTTTCTATTTATCGAAGAATATCCCTTAATATCTTTCTTAGATGAGTCGGAAGTCAAATTATTTTAATGCAGTTTTGTTTCAAAGATTGAGTGAATTCTAAAAACACCTTTAAAATTGAAATGGGGCAATTTTTGACGAAGATATGGCTATTTATTTCAATGTAGACCCTATTTATCGAAGAATATCCCTTAATATCTTTCTTAGATGAGTCGGAAGTCAAATTATTTTAATGCAGTTTTGTTCCAAAGAATTCTAAAAACACCTTTATAATTGAAAGGGGGCAGTTTTTGACGAAGATATGGCCATTTATTTCAAGGTAGACCCTATTTAATGCTTTCCATATATTTTCTATTTATCGAAGATTATCCCTTAATATCTTTCTTAGATGAGTCGAAAGTCAAATTATTTTAATGCAGTTTTGTTCCAAAGATTGAGTGAATTCTAAAAACACCTTTATAATTGAAATGGGGCAATTTTTGACGAAGATATGGCCATTTATTTCAAGGTAGACCCTATTTAATGCTTTCCATATATTTTCTATTTATCGAAGAATATCCCTTAATATATTTCTTAGATGAGTCGGAAGTCAAATAATTTAAATGCAGTTTTGTTCCAAAGATCGAGCGAATTCTAAAAACACCTTTTTAATTGAAAGGGGGCAATTTTTGACGAAGATATGGCCATTTATTTCAAGGTAGACCCTATTTAATGTTTGGCTTATATTTTCTATTAATCGAAGAATATCCCTTAATATCTTTCTTAGATGAGTCGGAAGACAAATTATTTTAATGCAGTTTTGTTTCAAAGATCGAGTGAATTGTAAAAACACCTTTATAATTGAAATGGGGCAATTTTTGACGAAGATATGGCCATTTATTTCAAGGTAGACCCTATATAATGCTTTCCATATATTGTCTATTTATCGAAGAATATCCCTTAATATCTTTCTTAGATGAGTCGGAAGTCAAATTATTTTAATGCAGTTTTGTTCCAAAGATTGAGTGAATTCTAAAAACACCTTTATAATTGAAATGGGGCAATTTTTGACGAAGATATGGCCATTTGTTTCAAGGTAGACCCTATTTAATGCTTTCCATATATTTTCTATTTATCGAAGAATATCACTTAATATCTTTCTTAGATGAGTCGGAAGTCAAATTATTTTAATGACGTTTTGTTCCAAAGATTGAGTGAATTCTAAAAACGCCTTTATAATTGAAATGGGGCAATTTTTGACGAAGATATGGCCATTTATTTCAAGGTAGAGCCTATTTAATGCTTTCCATATATTTTCTATTAATCGAAGAATATCCCTTAATATCTTTCTTAGATGAGTCGGAAGTCAAATTATTTTAATGCAGTTTTGTTCCAAAGATTGAGTGAATTCTAAAAACACCTTTATAATTGATATGGGGCAATTTTTGACGAAGATATGGCCATTTATTTCAAGGTAGACCCTGTTTATTGCTTTCCGTATATTTTCTGTTAATCAAGAATATCCCTTAATATCTTTCTTAGATGAGTCGGAAGTCAAATTATTTTAATGCAGTTTTGTTCCAAAGAATTCTAAAAACACCTTTATAATTGAAAGGGGGCAATTTTTTACGAAGATATGGCCATTTATTTCAAGGTAGACCCTATTTAATGCTTTCCATATATTTTCAATTTATCGAAGATTATCCCTTAATATCTTTCTTAGATGAGTCGAAAGTCAAACTATTTTAATGCAGTTTTGTTCCAAAGCTTGAGCGAATTCTAAAAACACCTTTATAATTGATAGGGGGCAATTTTTGACGAAGATATGGCCACTTATTTCAAGGTAGACCCTATTTAATGCTTTCCATATATTTTCTATTTATCGAAGATTATCCCTTAATATCTTTCTTAGATGAGTCGGAAGTCAAATTATTTTAATGCAGTTTTGTTCCAAAGATCGAATGAATTCTAAAAACACCTTTATAATTGAAATGGGGCAATTTTTGACGAAGATATGGCCATTTATTTCAAGGTAGACCCTATTTAATGCTTTCCATATATTTTCTATTTATCGAAGAATATCCCTTAATATCTTTCTTAGATGAGTCGAAAGTCAAATTATTTTAATGCAGTTTTGTTCCAAAGATTGAGTGAATTCTAAAAACACCTTTATAATTGAAATGGGGCAATTTTTGACGAAGATATGGCCATTTATTTCAAGGTAGACCCTATTTAATGCTTTCCATATATTTTCTATTTATCGAAGAATATCCCTTAATATCTTTCTTAGATGAGTCGGAAGTCAAATTATTTTAATGCAGTTTTGTTCCAAAGATCGAGTGAATTCTAAAAACACCTTTATAATTGAAATGGGGCAATTTTTGACGAAGATATGGCCATTTATTTCAAGGTAGACCCTATTTAATGCTTTCCATATATTTTCTATTTATCGAAGAATATCCCTTAATATCTTTCTTAGATGAGTCGGAAGTCAAATTATTTTAATGCAGTTTTGTTCCAAAGATTGAGTGAATTCTAAAAACTCCTTTATAATTGAAATAGGGCAATTTTTGACGAAGATATGGCCATTTATTTCAAGGTAGACCCTATTTAATGCTTTCCATATATTTTCTATTTATCGAAGAATATCCCTTAATATCTTTCTTAGATGAGTCGGAAGTCAAATTATTTTAATGCAGTTTTGTTCCAAAGATTGAGTGAATTCTAAAAACACCTTTATAATTGAAATGGGGCAATTTTGGACGAAGATATGGCCATTTATTTCAAGGTAGACCCTATTTAATGCTTTCCATATATTTTCTATTTATCGAAGAATATCTCTTAATATCTTTCTTAGATGAGTCGGAAGTCAAATTATTTTAATGCAGTTTTGTTTCAAGGTCGATTGAATTCTAAAAACACCTTTATAATTGAAATGGGGCAATTTTTGACGAAGATATGGCCATTTATTTCAACGTAGACCCTATTTAATGCTTTCCATATATTTTCTATTTATCGAAGAATATCCCTTAATATCTTTCTTAGATGAGTCGGAAGTCAAATTATTTTAAAGCAGTTTTGTTCCAAAGATCGAGTGAATTCTAAAAACACCTTTATAATTGAAATGGGGCAATTTGAGACAAAGATATGGCCATTTATTTCAAGGTTGACCCTATTTAATGTTTGCCTTATATTTTCTATTAATCGAAGAATATCTCTTAATATCTTTCTTAGATGAGTCGGAAGTCAAATTATTTTAAAGCAGTTTTGTTTCGAAGATTGAGTGAATTCTAAAAATACCGTTATAATTGAAATGGGGCAATTTTGGACGAAGATATGGCCATTTATTTCAAGGTAGACCCTATTTAATGCTTTCCATATATTTTCTATTTATCGAAGAATATCCCTTAATATCTTTCTTAGATGAGTCGGAAGTCAAATTATTTTAATGCAGTTTTGTTTCGAAGATCGAGTGAATTCTAAAAACACCTTTATAATTGAAATTGGGCAATTTTAGATGAAGATATGGCCATTTATTTCAAGGTAGACCCTATTTAATGCTTTCCATATATTTTCTATTTATCGAAGAATATCCCTTAATATCTTTCTTAGATGAGTCGGAAGTCAAATTATTTTAATGCAGTTTTGTTTCAAAGATCGATTGAATTCTAAAAACACCTTTATAATTGAAATGGGGCAATTTTGACGAAGATATGGCCATTTATTTCAACGTAGACCCTATTTAATGCTTTCCATATATTTTCTATTATTCGAAGAATATCCCTTAATATCTTTCTTAGATGAGTCGGAAGTCAAATTATTTTAATGCAGTTTTGTTCCAAAGTTGAGGAATTCTAAAAACACCTTTATAATTGAAATGGGGCAATTTTTGACGAAGATATGGCCATTTATTTCAAGGTAGACCCTATTTAATGCTTTCCATATATTTTCTATTTATCGAAGAATATCCCTTCAAATCTTTCTTAGATAAGTCGGAAGTCAAAATATTTTAATGCAGTTTTGTTCCAAAGATCGAGTGAATTCTAAAAACACCTTTATAATTGAAATGGGGCAATTTTTGACGAAGATATGGCCATTTATTTCAAGGTAGACCCTATTTAATGCTTTCCATATATTTTCTATTTATCGAAGAATATCCCTTAATATCTTTCTTAGATGAGTCGGAAGTCAAATTATTTTAATGCAGTTTTGTTCCAAAGATTGAGTGAATTCTAAAAACACCTTTATAATTGAAATGGGGCAATTTTTGACGAAGATATGGCCATTTATTTCAAGGTAGACCCTATTTAATGCTTTCCATATATTTTCTATTAATCGAAGAATATCCCTTAATATCTTTCTTAGATGAGTCGGAAGTCAAATTATTTTAATGCAGTTTTGTTTCAAAGATTGAGTGAATTCTAAAAACACCTTTATAATTGAAATGGGGCAATTTTTGACGAAGATATGGCCATTTATTTCAAGGTAGACCCTATTTAATGCTTTCCATATATTTTCTATTAATCGAAGAATATCCCTTAATATCTTTCTTAGATGAGTCGGAAGTCAAATTAATTTAATGAAGTTTTGTTCCAAAGGTCGAGCGAATTTTAAAAACACCTTTATAATTGAAATGGGGCAATTTTTGACGAAGATATGGCCATTTATTTCAAGGTAGACCCTATTTCATGCTTTCCATATATTTTCTATTTATCGAAGAATATCCCTTAATATCTTTCTTAGATGAGTCGGAAGGCAAATTATTTTAATGCAGTTTTGTTCCAAAGATTGAGTGAATTCTAAAAACTCCTTTATAATTGAAATGGGGCAATTTTTGACGAAGATATGGCCATTTATTTCAAGGTAGACCCTATTTAATGCTTTCCATATATTTTCTATTTATCGAAGAATATCCCTTAATATCTTTCTTAGATGAGTCGGAAGTCAAATTATTTTAATGCAGTTTTGTTCCAAAGATTGAGTGAATTCTAAAAACACCTTTATAATTGAAATGGGGCAATTTTTGACGAAGATATGGCCATTTATTTCAAGGTAGACCCTATTTAATGCTTTGCCTTATATTTTCTATTAATCGAAGAATATCCCTTAATATCTTTCTTAGATGAGTCGGAAGTCAAATTATTTTAATGCAGTTTTGTTTCAAAGGTCGATTGAATTCTAAAAACACCTTTATAATTGAAATGGGGCAATTTTTGACGAAGATATGGCCATTTATTTCAAGGTAGACCCTATTTAATGCTTTCCATATATTTTCTATTAATCGAAGAATATCCCTTAATATCTTTCTTAGATGAGTCGGAAGTCAAATTATTTTAAAGCAGTTTTGTTCCAAAGATCGAGTGAATTCTAAAAACACCTTTATAATTGAAATGGGGCAATCTTTGACAAAGATATGGCCATTTATTTTAAGGTTGACCCTATTTAATGTTTGCCTTATATTTTCTATTAATCGAAGAATATCTCTTAATATCTTTCTTAGATGAGTCGGAAGTCAAATTATTTTAAAGCAGTTTTGTTTCGAAGATTGAGTGAATTCTAAAATCACCTTTATAATTGAAATGGGGCAATTTTGGACGAAGATATGGCCATTTATTTCAAGGTAGACCCTATTTAATGCTTTCCATATATTTTCTATTTATCGAAGAATATCCCTTAATATCTTTCTTAGAAGAGTCAGAAGTCAAATTATTTTAAAGCAGTTTTGTTCCAAAGATTGAGTGAATTCTAAAAACACCTTTATAATTGAAATGGGGCAATCTGAGACAAAGATATGGCCATTTATTTTAAGGTTGACCCTATTTAATGTTTGCCTTATATTTTCTATTAATCGAAGAATATCTTTTAATATCTTTCTTAGATGAGTCGGGAGTCAAATTATTTCAATGCAGTTTTGTTCCAAAGAATTCTAAAAACACCTTTATAATTGAAATGGGGCAATTTTTTACGAAGATATGGCCATTTATTTCAAGGTAGACCCTATTTAATGCTTTCCATATATTTTCTATTTATCGAAGATTATCCCTTAATATCTTTCTTAGATGAGTCGGAAGTCAAATTATTTTAATGCAGTTTTGTTCCAAAGATTGCGTGAATTCTAAAAACACCTTTATAATTGAAATGGGGCAATTTTTGACGAAGATATGGCCATTTATTTCAACGTAGACCCTATTTAATGCTTTCCATATATTTTCTGTTAATCGAAGAATATCCCTTAATATCTTTCTTAGATGAGTCGGAAGTCAAATTATTTTAATGCAGTTTTGTTTCAAAGATTGAGTGAATTCTAAAAACACCTTTATAATTGAAATGGGGCAATTTGAGACAAAGATATGGCCATTGATTTCAAGGTTGACCCTATTTAATGTTTGCCTTATATTTTGTATTAATCGAAGAATATCTTTTAATATCTTTGTTAGATGAGTCGGAAGTCAAATTATTTAAATGCAGTTTTGTTCCAAAGGAATTCTAAAAACACCTTTATAATTGAAATGGGGCAATTTTGGACGAAGATATGGCCATTTATTTCAACGTAGACACTATTTAATGCTTTCCATATATTTTCTATTATTCGAAGAATATCCCTTAATATCTTTCTTAGATGAGTCGGAAGTCAAATTATTTTAAAGCAGTTTTGTTCCAAAGATCGAGTGAATTCTAAAAACACCTTTATAATTGAAATGGGGCAATCTGAGACAAAGATATGGCCATTTATTTTAAGGTTGACCCTATTTAATGTTTGCCTTATATTTTCTATTAATCGAAGAATATCTCTTAATATCTTTCTTAGATGAGTCGGAAGTCAAATTATTTTAATGTAGTTTTGTTTCAAAGGTCGATTGAATTCTAAAAACACCTTTATAATTGAAATGGGGCAATTTTGGACGAAGATATGGCCATTTATTTCAACGTAGACCCTATTTAATGCTTTCCATATATTTTCTATTATTCGAAGAATATCCCTTAATATCTTTCTTAGATGAGTCGGAAGTCAAATTATTTCAATGTAGTTTTATTCCAAAAATGAATTCTAAAAACACCTTTATAATTGAAATGGGGCAATTTTTGACGAAGATATGGCCATTTATTTCAACGTAGACCCTATTTAATGCTTTCCATATATTTTCTATTATTCGAAGAATATCCCTTAATATCTTTCTTAGATGAGTCGGAAGTCAAATTATTTCAATGCAGTTTTGTTCCAAAGGTGAATTCTAAAAACACCTTTATAATTGAAATGGGGCAATTTTTGACGAAGATATGGCCATTTATTTCAAGGTAGAGCCTATTTAACGCTTTCCATATATTTTCTATTTATCGAAGAATATCCCTTCAAATCTTTCTTAGATAAGTCGGAAGTCAAAATATTTTAATGCAGTTTTGTTCCAAAGATCGAGTGAATTCTAAAAACACCTTTATAATTGAAATGGGGCAATTTTGGACGAAGATATGGCCATTTATTTCAAGGTAGACCCTATTTAATGCTTTCCATATATTTTCTATTTATCGAAGAATATCCCTTAATATCTTTCTTAGATGAGTCGGAAGTCAAATTATTTTAATGAAGTTTTGTTCCAAAGATTGAGTGAATTCTAAAAACGCCTTTATAATTGAAATGGGGCAATTTTTGACGAAGATATGGCCATTTATTTCAAGGTAGAGCCTATTTAATGCTTTCCATATATTTTCTATTAATCGAAGAATATCCCTTAATATCTTTCTTAGATGAGTCGGAAGTCAAATTATTTTAATGCAGTTTTGTTTCAAAGATCGAGTGAATTCTAAAAAACCCCTTTATAATTGATATGGGGCAATTTTTGACGAAGATATGGCCATTTATTTCAAGGTAGACCCTATTTAATGCTTTCCATATATTTTCTATTAATCGAAGAATATCCCTTAATATCTTTCTTAGATGAGTCGGAAGTCAAATTATTTTAATGCAGTTTTGTTTCAAAGATCAAGTGAATTCTAAAAACACCTTTATAATTGAAATGGGGCAATTTTTGACGAAGATATGGCCATTTATTTCAAGGTAGACCCTATTTCATGCTTTCCATATATTTTCTATTTATCGAAGAATATCCCTTAATATCGTTCTTAGATGAGTCGGAAGTCAAATTATTTTAATGCAGTTTTGTTCCAAAGATTGAGTGAATTCTAAAAACTCCTTTATAATTGAAATAGGGCAATTTTTGACGAAGATATGGCCATTTATTTCAAGGTAGACCCTATTTAATGCTTTCCATATATTTTCTATTTATCGAAGAATATCCCTTAATATCTTTCTTAGATGAGTCGGAAGTCAAATTATTTTAATGCAGTTTTGTTCCAAAGAGTGCGTGAATTCTAAAAACACCTTTATAATTGAAATGGGGCAATTTGAGACAAAGATATGGCCATTTATTTCAAGGTTGACCCTATTTAATGTTTGCCTTATATTTTCTATTAATCGAAGAATATCTCTTAATATCTTTCTTAGATGAGTCGGAAGTCAAATTATTTTAATGTAGTTTTGTTTCAAAGGTCGATTGAATTCTAAAAACACTTTATAATTGAAATGGGGCAATTTTGGACGAAGATATGGCCATTTATTTCAAGGTAGACCCTATTTAATGCTTTCCATATATTTTCTATTATTCGAAGAATATCCCTTAATATCTTTCTTAGATGAGTCGGAAGTCAAATTATTTTAAAGCAGTTTTGTTCCAAAGATCGAGTGAATTCTAAAAACACCTTTATAATTGAAATGGGGCAATCTGAGACAAAGATATGGCCATTTATTTTAAGGTTGACCCTATTTAATGTTTGCCTTATATTTTCTATTAATCGAAGAATATCTCTTAATATCTTTCTTAGATGAGTCGGAAGTCAAATTATTTTAAAGCAGTTTTGTTTCGAAGATTGAGTGAATTCTAAAATTACCGATATAATTGAAATGGGGCAATTTTGGACGAAGATATGGCCATTTATTTCAAGGTAGACCCTATTTAATGCTTTCCATATATTTTCTATTTATCGAAGAATATCCCTTAATATCTTTCTTAGAAGAGTCAGAAGTCAAATTATTTTAAAGCAGTTTTGTTCCAAAGATCGAGTGAATTCTAAAAACACCTTTATAATTGAAATGGGGCAATCTGAGACAAAGATATGGCCATTTATTTTAAGGTTGACCCTATTTAATGTTTGCCTTATATTTTCTATTAATCGAAGAATATCTTTTAATATCTTTCTTAGATGAGTCGGGAGTCAAATTATTTCAATGCAGTTTTGTTCCAAAGAATTCTAAAAACACCTTTATAATTGAAATGGGGCAATTTTTTACGAAGATATGGCCATTTATTTCAAGGTAGACCCTATTTAATGCTTTCCATATATTTTCTATTTATCGAAGATTATCCCTTAATATCTTTTTTAGATGAGTCGGAAGTCAAATTATTTTAATGCAGTTTTGTTCCAAAGATTGCGTGAATTCTAAAAACACCTTTATAATTGAAATGGGGCAATTTTTGACGAAGATATGGCCATTTATTTCAAGGTAGACCCTATTTAATGCTTTCCATATATTTTCTGTTAATCAAGAATATCCCTTAATATCTTTCTTAGATGAGTCGGAAGTCAAATTATTTTAATGCAGTTTTGTTTCAAAGATTGAGTGAATTCTAAAAACACCTTTATAATTGAAATGGGGCAATTTGAGACAAAGATATGGCCATTGATTTCAAGGTTGACCCTATTTAATGTTTGCCTTATATTTTGTATTAATCGAAGAATATCTTTTAATATCTTTGTTAGATGAGTCGGAAGTCAAATTATTTAAATGCAGTTTTGTTCCAAAGAATTCTAAAAACACCTTTATAATTGAAATGGGGCAATTTTGGACGAAGATATGGCCATTTATTTCAACGTAGACACTATTTAATGCTTTCCATATATTTTCTATTATTCGAAGAATATCCCTTAATATCTTTCTTAGATGAGTCGGAAGTCAAATTATTTTAAAGCAGTTTTGTTCCAAAGATCGAGTGAATTCTAAAAACACCTTTATAATTGAAATGGGGCAATCTGAGACAAAGATATGGCCATTTATTTTAAGGTTGACCCTATTTAATGTTTGCCTTATATTTTCTATTAATCGAAGAATATCTCTTAATATCTTTCTTAGATGAGTCGGAAGTCAAATTATTTTAATGTAGTTTTGTTTCAAAGGTCGATTGAATTCTAAAAACACCTTTATAATTGAAATGGGGCAATTTTGGACGAAGATATGGCCATTTATTTCAACGTAGACCCTATTTAATGCTTTCCATATATTTTCTATTATTCGAAGAATATCCCTTAATATCTTTCTTAGATGAGTCGGAAGTCAAATTATTTCAATGTAGTTTTATTCCAAAGAAGAATTCTAAAAACACCTTTATAATTGAAATGGGGCAATTTTTGACGAAGATATGGCCATTTATTTCAACGTAGACCCTATTTAATGCTTTCCATATATTTTCTATTATTCGAAGAATATCCCTTAATATCTTTCTTAGATGAGTCGGAAGTCAAATTATTTAAATGCAGTTTTGTTCCAAAGGAATTCTAAAAACACCTTTATTATTGAAATGGGGCAATTTTTGACGAAGATATGGCCATTTATTTCAAGGTAGAGCCTATTTAATGCTTTCCATATATTTTCTATTTATCGAAGAATATCCCTTCATATCTTTCTTAGATAAGTTGGAAGTCAAATTATTTTAATGAAGTTTTGTTTCAAAGGTCGATTGAATTCTAAAAACACCTTTATAATTGAAATGGGGCAATGTTGGACGAAGATATGGCCATTTATTTCAACGTAGACCCTATTTAATGCTTTCCATATATTTTCTATTATTCGAAGAATATCCCTTAATATCTTTCTTAGATGAGTCGGAAGTCAAATTATTTAAATGCAGTTTTGTTCCAAAATTGAATTCTAAAAACACCTTTATAATTGAAATGGGGCAATTTTTTACGAAGATATGGCCATTTATTTCAAGGTAGACCCTATTTAATGCTTTCCATATATTTTCTATTTATCGAAGAATATCCCTTAATATCTTTCTTAGATGAGTCGGAAGTCAAATTATTTTAATGCAGTTTGGTTTCAAGGATTGAGTGAATTCTAAAAACACCTTTAAAATTGAAATGGGACAATTTTTGACGAAGATATGGCTATTTATTTCAAGGTAGACCCTATTTATCGAAGAATATCCCTTAATATCTTTCTTAGATGAGTCGGAAGTCAAATTATTTTAATGCAGTTTTGTTCCAAACAATTCTAAAAACACCTTTATAATTGAAAGGGGGCAATTTTTGACGGAGATATGGACATTTATTTCAAGGTAGACCCTATTTAATGCTTTCCATACATTTTCTATTTATCGAAGAATATCCCTTAATATCTTTCTTAGATGAGTCGGAAGTCAAACTATTTTAATGCAGTTTTGTTCCAAAGATCGAGTGAATTCTAAAAACACCTTTATAATTGAAATGGGGCAATTTTTTACGAAGATATGGCCATTTATTTCAAGGTAGACCCTATTTAATGCTTTCCATATATTTTCTATTTATCGAAGAATATCCCTTAATATCTTTCTTAGATGAGTCGGAAGTCAAACTATTTTAATGCAGTTTTGTTCCAAAGATCGAGCGAATTCTAAAAACACCTTTATAATTGAAATGGGGCAATTTTTTACGAAGATATGGCCATTTATTTCAAGGTAGACCCTATTTAATGCTTTCCATATATTTTCTATTTATCGAAGAATATCCCTTAATATCTTTCTTAGATGAGTCGGAAGTCAAATTATTTTAATGCAGTTTGGTTTCAAGGATTGAGTGAATTCTAAAAACACCTTTAAAATTGAAATGGGACAATTTTTGACGAAGATATGGCTATTTATTTCAAGGTAGACCCTATTTATCGAAGAATATCCCTTAATATCTTTCTTAGATGAGTCGGAAGTCAAACTATTTTAATGCAGTTTTGTTCCAAAGATCGAGTGAATTCTAAAAACACCTTTATAATTGAAATGGGGCAATTTTTTACGAAGATATGGCCATTTATTTCAAGGTAGACCCTATTTAATGCTTTCCATATATTTTCTATTTATCGAAGAATATCCCTTAATATCTTTCTTAGATGAGTCGGAAGTCAAACTATTTTAATGCAGTTTTGTTCCAAAGATCGAGTGAATTCTAAAAACACCTTTATAATTGAAATGGGGCAATTTTTTACGAAGATATGGCCATTTATTTCAAGGTAGACCCTATTTAATGCTTTCCATATATTTTCTATTTATCGAAGAATATCCCTTAATATCTTTCTTAGATGAGTCGAAAGTCAAACTATTTTAATGCAGTTTTGTTCCAAAGATTGAGTGAATTCTAAAAACACCTTTATAATTGAAATGGGGCAATTTTTGACGAAGATATGGCCATTTATTTCAAGGTAGACCCTATTTAATGCTTTCCATATATTTTCTATTTATCGAAGAATATCCCTTAATATCTTTCTTAGATGAGTCAGAAGTCAAATTATTTTAATGCAGTTTTGTTTCAAAGATTGAGTGAATTCTAAAAACACCTTTAAAATTGAAATGGGGCAATTTTTGACGAAGATATGGCTATTTATTTCAATGTAGACCCTATTTATCGAAGAATATCCCTTAATATCTTTCTTAGATGAGTCGGAAGTCAAATTATTTTAATGCAGTTTTGTTCCAAAGAATTCTAAAAACACCTTTATAATTGAAAGGGGGCAATTTTTGACGAAGATATGGTAATTTATTTCAAGGTAGACCCTATTTAATGCTTTCCATATATTTTCTATTTATCGAAGATTATCCCTTAATATCTTTCTTAGATGAGTCGAAAGTCAAACTATTTTAATGCAGTTTTGTTCCAAAGATTGAGTGAATTCTAAAAACACCTTTATAATTGAAATGGGGCAATTTTTGACGAAGATATGGCCATTTATTTCAAGGTAGACCCTATTTAATGCTTTCCATATATTTTCTATTTATCGAAGAATATCCCTTAATATCTTTCTTAGATGAGTCGGAAGTCAAATTATTTTAATGCAGTTTTGTTCCAAAGATCGAGCGAATCCTAAAAACACCTTTTTAATTGAAAGGGGGCAATTTTTGACGAAGATATGGCCATTTATTTCAAGGTAGACCCTATTTAATGCTTTCCATATATTTTCTATTTATCGAAGATTATCCCTTAATATCTTTCTTAGATGAGTCGGAAGTCAAATTATTTTAATGCAGTTTTGTTTCAAAGATCGAGTGAATTGTAAAAACACCTTTATAATTGAAATGGGGCAATTTTTGACGAAGATATGGCCATTTATTTCAAGGTAGACCCTATTTAATGCTTTCCATATATTTTCTATTTATCGAAGAATATCCCTTAATATCTTTCTTAGATGAGTCGGAAGTCAAATTATTTTAATGCAGTTTTGTTCCAAAAATCGAGCGAATTCTAAAAACACCTTTTTAATTGAAAGGGGGCAATTTTTGACGAAGATATGGCCATTTATTTCAAGGTAGACCCTATTTAATGCTTTCCATATATTTTCTATTTATCGAAGAATATCCCTTAATATCTTTCTTAGATGAGTCGGAAGTCAAATTATTTTAATGCAGTTTGGTTTCAAAGATTGAGTGAATTCTAAAAACACCTTTAAAATTGAAATGGGACAATTTTTGACGAAGATATGGCTATTTATTTCAAGGTAGACCCTATTTATCGAAGAATATCCCTTAATATCTTTCTTAGATGAGTCGGAAGTCAAATTATTTTAATGCAGTTTTGTTCCAAAGAATTCTAAAAACACCTTTATAATTGAAAGGGGGCAATTTTTGACGGAGATATGGCCATTTATTTCAAGGTAGACCCTATTTATTGCTTTCCATATATTTTCTATTTATCGAAGAATATCCCTTAATATCTTTCTTAGATGAGTCGGAAGTCAAACTATTTTAATGCAGTTTTGTTCCAAAGATCGAGTGAATTCTAAAAACACCTTTGTAATTGAAATGGGGCAATTTTTTACGAAGATATGGCCATTTATTTCAAGGTAGACCCTATTTAATGCTTTCCATATATTTTCTATTTATCGAAGAATATCCCTTAATATCTTTCTTAGATGAGTCGGAAGTCAAATTATTTTAATGCAGTTTTGTTTCAAAGATTGAGTGAATTCTAAAAACACCTTTAAAATTGAAATGGGGCAATTTTTGACGAAGATATGGCTATTTATTTCAATGTAGACCCTATTTATCGAAGAATATCCCTTAATATCTTTCTTAGATGAGTCGGAAGTCAAATTATTTTAATGCAGTTTTGTTCCAAAGAATTCTAAAAACACCTTTATAATTGAAAGGGGGCAATTTTTGACGAAGATATGGCCATTTATTTCAAGGTAGACCCTATTTAAATGCTTTCCATATATTTTCTATTTATCGAAGATTATCCCTTAATATCTTTCTTAGATGAGTCGAAAGTCAAATTATTTTAATGCAGTTTTGTTCCAAAGATTGAGTGAATTCTAAAAACACCTTTATAATTGAAATGGGGCAATTTTGGACGAAGATATGGCCATTTATTTCAAGGTAGACCCTATTTAATGCTTTCCATATATTTTCTATTTATCAAAGAATATCCCTTAATATCTTTCTTAGATGAGTCGGAAGTCAAATTACTTTAATGCAGTTTTGTTCCAAAGATCGAGTGAATTCTAAAAACACCTTTTTAATTGAAAGGGGGCAATTTTTGACGAAGATATGGCCATTTATTTCAAGGTAGACCCTATTTAATGCTTTCCATATATTTTCTATTTATCGAAGATTATCCCTTAATATCTTTCTTAGATGAGCCGGAAGTCAAATTATTTTAATGCAGTTTTGTTTTAAAGATCGAGTGAATTGTAAAAACATCTTTATAATTGAAATGGGGCAATTTTTTACGAAGATATGGCCATTTATTTCAAGGTAGACCCTATATAATGCTTTCCATATATTGTCTATTTATCGAAGAATATCCCTTAATATCTTTCTTAGATGAGTCGGAAGTCAAATTATTTTAATGCAGTTTTGTTCCAAAGATTGAGTGAATTCTAAAAACACCTTTGTAATTGAAATGGGGCAATTTTTGACGAAGATATGGCCATTTGTTTCAAGGTAGACCCTATTTAATGCTTTCCATATATTTTCTATTTATCGAAGAATATCCCTTAATATCTTTCTTAGATGAGCCGGAAGTCAAATTATTTTAATGACGTTTTGTTCCAAAGATTGAGTGAATTCTAAAAACACCTTTATAATTGATATGGGGCAATTTTTGACGAAGATATGGCCATTTATTTCAAGGTTGACCCTATTTAATGCTTTCCATATATTTTCTATTTATCGAAGAATATCCCTTAATATCTTTCTTAGATGAGTCGGAAGTCAAATTAATTTAATGCAGTGTTGTTCCAAAGATCAAGTGAATTCTAAAAACACCTTTATAATTGAAATGGGGCAATTTTTGACGAAGATATGGCCATTTTTTTCAAGGTAGACCCTATTTAATGCTTTCCATATATTTTCTATTTATCGAAGAATATCCCTTAATATCTTTCTTAGATGAGTCGGAAGTCAAATTATTTTAATGCAGTTTTGTTCCAAAGATTGAGTGAATTCTAAAAACTCCTTTATAATTGAAATAGGGCAATTTTTGACGAAGATATGGCTATTTATTTCAAGGTAGACCCTATTTAATGCTTTCCATATATTTTCTATTTATCGAAGAATATCCCTTAATATCTTTCTTAGATGAGTCGGAAGTCAAATTAATTTAATGAAGTTTTGTTTCAAAGGTCGATTGAATTCTAAAAACACCTTTATAATTGAAATGGGGCAATTTGAGACAAAGATATGGCCATTTATTTTAAGGTTGACCCTATTTAATGTTTGCCTTATATTTTCTATTAATCGAAGAATATCTTTTAATATCTTTCTTAGATGAGTCGGGAGTCAAATTATTTCAATGCAGTTTTGTTCCAAAGAATTCTAAAAACACCTTTATAATTGAAATGGGGCAATTTTTTACGAAGATATGGCCATTTATTTCAAGGTAGACCCTATTTAATGCTTTCCATATATTTTCTATTTATCGAAGATTATCCCTTAATATCTTTCTTAGATGAGTCGGAAGTCAAATTATTTTAATGCAGTTTTGTTCCAAAGATTGCGTGAATTCTAAAAACACCTTTATAATTGAAATGGGGCAATTTTTAACGAAGATATGGCCATTTATATCAAGGTAGACCCTATTTAATGCTTTCCATATATTTTCTGTTAATCAAGAATATCCCTTAATATCTTTCTTAGATGAGTCGGAAGTCAAATTATTTTAATGCAGTTTTGTTTCAAAGATTGAGTGAATTCTAAAAACACCTTTATAATTGAAATGGGGCAATTTGAGACAAAGATATGGCCATTTATTTCAAGGTTGACCCTATTTAATTTTGCCTTATATTTTGTATTAATCGAAGAATATCTTTTAATATCTTTGTTAGATGAGTCGGAAGTCAAATTATTTTAATGCAGTGTTGTTCCAAAGAATTCTAAAAACACCTTTATAATTGAAATGGGGCAATTTTTGACGAAGATATGGCCATTTATTTCAAGGTAGACCCTATTTAATGCTTTCCATATATTTTCTATTTATCGAAGAATATCCCTTAATATCTTTCTTAGATGAGTCGGAAGTCAAATTATTTTAATGCAGTTTGGTTTCAAAGATTGAGTGAATTCTAAAAACACCTTTAAAATTGAAATGGGACAATTTTTGACGAAGATATGGCTATTTATTTCAAGGTAGACCCTATTTATCGAAGAATATCCCTTAATATCTTTCTTAGATGAGTCGGAAGTCAAATTATTTTAATGCAGTTTTGTTCCAAAGAATTCTAAAAACACCTTTATAATTGAAAGGGGGCAATTTTTGACGGAGATATGGCCATTTATTTCAAGGTAGACCCTATTTAATGCTTTCCATATATTTTCTATTTATCGAAGAATATCCCTTAATATCTTTCTTAGATGAGTCGGAAGTCAAATTATTTTAATGCAGTTTTGTTCCAAAGATCGAGTGAATTCTAAAAACACCTTTATAATTGAAATGGGGCAATTTTTTACGAAGATATGGCCATTTATTTCAAGGTAGACCCTATTTAATGCTTTCCATATATTTTCTATTTATCGAAGAATATCCCTTAATATCTTTCTTAGATGAGTCGGAAGTCAAATTATTTTAATGCAGTTTTGTTTCAAAGATTGAGTGAATTCTAAAAACACCTTTAAAATTGAAATGGGGCAATTTTTGACGAAGATATGGCTATTTATTTCAATGTAGACCCTATTTATCGAAGAATATCCCTTAATATCTTTCTTAGATGAGTCGGAAGTCAAATTATTTTAATGCAGTTTTATTCCAAAGAATTCTAAAAACACCTTTATAATTGAAAGGGGGCAATTTTTGACGAAGATATGGCCATTTATTTCAAGGTAGACCCTATTTAATGCTTTCCATATATTTTCTATTTATCGAAGATTATCCCTTAATATCTTTCTTAGATGAGTCGAAAGTCAAACTATTTTAATGCAGTTTTGTTCCAAAGATTGAGTGAATTCTAAAAACACCTTTATAATTGAAATGGGGCAATTTTTGACGAAGATATGGCCATTTATTTCAAGGTAGACCCTATTTAATGCTTTCCATATATTTTCTATTTATCGAAGAATATCCCTTAATATCTTTCTTAGATGAGTCGGAAGTCAAATTATTTTAATGCAGTTTTGTTCCAAAGATCGAGCGAATTCTAAAAACACCTTTTTAATTGAAAGGGGGCAATTTTTGACGAAGATATGGCCATTTATTTCAAGGTAGACCCTATTTAATGCTTTCCATATATTTTCTATTTATCGAAGATTATCCCTTAATATCTTTCTTAGATGAGTTGGAAGTCAAATTATTTCAATGCAGTTTTGTTTCAAAGATCGAGTGAATTGTAAAAACACCTTTATAATTGAAATGGGGCAATTTTTGACGAAGATATGGCCATTTATTTCAAGGTAGACCCTATTTAATGTTTTCCATATATATTTCTATTTATCGAATATCCCTTAATATCTTTCTTGGGTGAGTCGGAAGTCAAATTATTTTAATGCAGTTTTGTTTCAAAGATTAAGCGAATTCTAAAAACACCTTTTTAATTGAAATGGGGCAATTTTTCACGAAGATTTGGCCATTTATTTCAAGGTAGACCCTATTTAATGCTTTCCATATATTTTCTATTTATCAAAGAATATCCCTTAATATCTTTCTTAGATGAGTCGGAAGTCAAATTATTTTAATGCAGTTTGGTTTCAAAGATTGAGTGAATTCTAAAAACACCTTTAAAATTGAAATGGGACAATTTTTGACGAAGATATGGCTATTTATTTCAAGGTAGACCCTATTTATCGAAGAATATCCCTTAATATCTTTCTTAGATGAGTCGGAAGTCAAATTATTTTAATGCAGTTTTGTTCCAAAGAATTCTAAAAACACCTTTATAATTGAAAGGGGGCAATTTTTGACGGAGATATGGCCATTTATTTCAAGGTAGACCCTATTTAACGCTTTCCATATATTTTCTATTTATCGAAGAATATCCCTTAATATCTTTCTTAGATGAGTCGGAAGTCAAACTATTTTAATGCAGTTTTGTTTCAAAGATTAAGCGAATTCTAAAAACACCTTTGTAATTGAAATGGGGCAATTTTTTACGAAGATATGGCCATTTATTTCAAGGTAGACCCTATTTAATGCTTTCCATATATTTTCTATTTATCGAAGAATATCCCTTAATATCTTTCTTAGATGAGTCGGAAGTCAAATTATTTTAATGCAGTTTTGTTTCAAAGATTGAGTGAATTCTAAAAACACCTTTAAAATTGAAATGGGGCAATTTTTGACGAAGATATGGCTATTTATTTCAATGTAGACCCTATTTATCGAAGAATATCCCTTAATATCTTTCTTAGATGAGTCGGAAGTCAAATTATTTTAATGCAGTTTTGTTCCAAAGAATTCTAAAAACACCTTTATAATTGAAAGGGGGCAATTTTTGACGAAGATATGGCCATTTATTTCAAGGTAGACCCTATTTAAATGCTTTCCATATATTTTCTATTTATCGAAGATTATCCCTTAATATCTTTCTTAGATGAGTCGAAAGTCAAACTATTTTTAATGCAGTTTTGTTCCAAAGATTGAGTGAATTCTAAAAACACCTTTTATAATTGAAATGGGGCTATTTTGGGACGAAGATATGGCCATTTATTTCAAGGTAGACCCTATTTAATGCTTTCCATATATTTTCTATTTATCGAGAATATCCCTTATTATCTTTCTAGATGAGTCGGAGTCAAATTTATTTTAAGCAGTTTTGTTCCAAAGATCGAGTGAATTCTAAAAACACCTTTTTAATTGAAAGGGGGCAATTTTTGACGAAGATATGGCCATTTATTTCAAGGTAGACCCTATTTAATGCTTTCCATATATTTTCTATTTATCGAAGATTATCCCTTAATATCTTTCTTAGATGAGCCGGAAGTCAAATTATTTTAATGCAGTTTTGTTTCGAAGATCGAGTGAATTGTAAAAACACCTTTATAATTGAAATGGGGCAATTTTTTACGAAGATATGGCCATTTATTTCAAGGTAGACCCTATTTAATGCTTTCCATATATTGTCTATTTATCGAAGAATATCCCTTAATATCTTTCTTAGATGAGTCGGAAGTCAAATTATTTTAATGCAGTTTTGTTCCAAAGATTGAGTGAATTCTAAAAACACCTTTATAATTGAAATGGGGCAATTTTTGACGAAGATATGGCCATTTGTTTCAAGGTAGACCCTATTTAATGCTTTCCATATATTTTCTATTTATCGAAGAATATCCCTTAATATCTTTCTTAGATGAGTCGGAAGTCAAATTATTTTAATGACGTTTTGTTCCAAAGATTGAGTGAATTCTAAAAACGCCTTTATAATTGAAATGGGGCACTTTTTGACGAAGATATGGCCATTTATTTCAAGGTAGAGCTTATTTAATGCTTTCAATATATTTTCTATTAATCGAAGAATATCCCTTAATATCTTTCTTAGATGAGTCGGAAGTCAAATTATTTTAATGCAGTTTTGTTCCAAAGATTGAGTGAATTCTAAAAACACCTTTATAATTGATATGGGGCAATTTTTGACGAAGATATGGCCATTTATTTCAAGGTAGACCCTGTTTATTGCTTTCCGTATATTTTCTGTTAATCAAGAATATCCCTTAATATCTTTCTTAGATGAGTCGGAAGTCAAATTATTTTAATGCAGTTTTGTTCCAAAGAATTCTAAAAACACCTTTATAATTGAAAGGGGGCAATTTTTTACGAAGATATGGCCATTTTTTTTCAAGGTAGACCCAATTTAATGCTTTCCATATATTTTCAATTTATCGAAGATTATCCCTTAATATCTTTCTTAGATGAGTCGAGAGTCAAACTATTTTAATGCAGTTTTGTTCCAAAGATCGAATGAATTCTAAAAACACCTTTATAATTGAAATGGGGCAATTTTGGACGAAGATATGGCCATTTATTTCAAGGTAGACCCTATTTAATGCTTTCCATATATTTTCTATTTATCGAAGAATATCCCTTAATATCTATCTTAGATGAGTCGGAAGTCAAATTATTTTAATGCAGTTTTGTTCCAAAGATTGAGTGAATTCTAAAAACACCTTTATAATTGAAATGGGGCAATTTTTGACGAAGATATGGCCATTTATTTCTAGGTAGACCCTATTTAATGCTTTCCATATATTTTCTGTTAATCAAGAATATCCCTTAATATCTTTCTTAGATGAGTCGAAAGTCAAATTAATTTAATGAAGTTTTGTTCCAAAGGTCGAGCGAATTCTAAAAACACCTTTGTAATTGAAATGGGGCAATTTTTGACGAAGATATGGCCATTTATTTCAAGGTAGACCCTATTTCATGCTTTCCATATATTTTCTATTTATCGAAGAATATCCCTTAATATCTTTCTTAGATGAGTCGGAAGTCAAATTATTTTAATGACGTTTTGTTCCAAAGATTGAGTGAATTCTAAAAACGCCTTTATAATTGAAATGGGGCACTTTTTGACGAAGATATGGCCATTTATTTCAAGGTAGAGCTTATTTAATGCTTTCAATATATTTTCTATTAATCGAAGAATATCCCTTAATATCTTTCTTAGATGAGTCGGAAGTCAAATTATTTTAATGCAATTTTGTTCCAAAGATTGAGTGAATTCTAAAAACACCTTTATAATTGATATGGGGCAATTTTTGACGAAGATATGGCCATTTATTTCAAGGTAGACCCTGTTTATTGCTTTCCGTATATTTTCTGTTAATCAAGAATATCCCTTAATATCTTTCTTAGATGAGTCGGAAGTCAAATTATTTTAATGCAGTTTTGTTCCAAAGTATTCTAAAAACACCTTTATAATTGAAAGGGGGCAATTTTTTACGAAGATATGGCCATTTTTTTCAAGGTAGACCCAATTTAATGCTTTCCATATATTTTCAATTTATCGAAGATTATCCCTTAATATCTTTCTTAGATGAGTCGAAAGTCAAACTATTTTAATGCAGTTTTGTTCCAAAGATCGAATGAATTCTAAAAACACCTTTATAATTGAAATGGGGCAATTTTGGACGAAGATATGGCCATTTATTTCAAGGTAGACCCTATTTAATGCTTTCCATATATTTTCTATTTATCGAAGAATATCCCTTAATATCTATCTTAGATGAGTCGGAAGTCAAATTATTTTAATGCAGTTTTGTTCCAAAGATTGAGTGAATTCTAAAAACACCTTTATAATTGAAATGGGGCAATTTTTGACGAAGATATGGCCATTTATTTCTAGGTAGACCCTATTTAATGCTTTCCGTATATTTTCTGTTAATCAAGAATATCCCTTAATATCTTTCTTAGATGAGTCGGAAGTCAAATTATTTTAATGCAGTTTTGTTCCAAAGGAATTCTAAAAACACCTTTATAATTGAAAGGGGGCAATTTTTTACGAAGATATGGCCATTTTTTTCAAGGTAGACCCAATTTAATGCTTTCCATATATTTTCAATTTATCGAAGATTATCCCTTAATATCTTTCTTAGATGAGTCGAAAGTCAAACTATTTTAATGCAGTTTTGTTCCAAAGATCGAATGAATTCTAAAAACACCTTTATAATTGAAATGGGGCAATTTTGGACGAAGATATGGCCATTTATTTCAAGGTAGACCCTATTTAATGCTTTCCATATATTTTCTATTTATCGAAGAATATCCCTTAATATCTTTCTTAGATGAGTCGGAAGTCAAATTATTTTAATGCAGTTTTGTTCCAAAGATTGAGTGAATTCTAAAAACACCTTTATAATTGAAATGGGGCAATTTTTGACGAAGATATGGCCATTTATTTCAAGGTAGACCCTATTTAATGCTTTCCATATATTTTCTATTTATCGAAGAATATCCCTTAATATATTTCTTAGATGAGTCGGAAGTCAAATTATTTTAATTAAGTTTTGTTCCAAAGAGTGCGTGAATTCTAAAAACACCTTTATAATTGAAATGGGGCATTTTGAGACAAAGATATGGCCATTTATTTCAAGGTTGACACTATTTAATGCTTTCCATATATTTTCTATTAATCGAAGAATATCCCTTAATATCTTTCTTAGATGAGTCGGAAGTCAAATTATTTTAGTGCAGTTTTGTTTCAAAGGTCGATTGAATTCTAAAAACACCTTTATAATTGAAAGGGGGCAATTTTGGACGAAGATATGGCCATTTATTTCAACGTAGACCCTATTTAATGCTTTCCATATATTTTCTATTATTCGAAGAATATCCCTTAATATCTTTCTTAGATGAGTCGGAAGTCAAATTATTTTAAAGCAGTTTTGTTCCAAAGATCGAGTGAATTCTAAAAACACCTTTATAATTGAAATGGGGCAATCTGAGACAAAGATATGGCCATTTATTTTAAGGTTGACCCTATTTAATGTTTGCCTTATATTTTCTATTAATCGAAGAATATCTCTTAATATCTTTCTTAGATGAGTCGGAAGTCAAATTATTTTAAAGCAGTTTTGTTTCGAAGATTGAGTGAATTCTAAAATTACCGTTATAATTGAAATGGGGCAATTTTGGACGAAGATATGGCCATTTATTTCAAGGTAGACCCTATTTAATGCTTTCCATATATTTTCTATTTATCGAAGAATATCCCTTAATATCTTTCTTAGATGAGTCGGAAGTCAAATTATTTTAAAGCAGTTTTGTTTCGAAGATCGAGTGAATTCTAAAATTACCGTTATAATTGAAATGGGGCAATTTTGGACGAAGATATGGCCATTTATTTCAAGGTAGACCCTATTTAATGCTTTCCATATATTTTCTATTTATCGAAGAATATCCCTTAATATCTTTCTTAGATGAGTCGGAAGTCAAATTTTTTTAATGCAGTTTTGTTTCAAAGGTCGATTGAATTCTAAAAACACCTTTATAATTGAAATGGGGCAATTTTGGACGAAGATATGGCCATTTATTTCAAGGTAGACCCTATTTAATGCTTTCCATATATTTTCTATTTATCGAAGAATATCCCTTAATATCTTTCTTAGATGAGTCGGAAGTCAAATTATTTTAATGCAGTTTTGTTCCAAAGATTGAGTGAATTCTAAAAACACCTTTATAATTGAAATGGGGCAATTTTTGACGAAGATATGGCCATTTATTTCTAGGTAGACCCTATTTAATGCTTTCCATATATTTTCTGTTAATCAAGAATATCCCTTATATCTTTCTTAGATGAGTCGAAAGTCAAATTAATTTAATGAAGTTTTGTTCCAAAGGTCGAGCAAATTCTAAAAAACACCTTTGTAATTGAAATGGGGCAAATTTTTGACGAAGATATGGCCATTTATTTCAAGGTAGACCCTATTTCATGCTTTCCATATATTTTCTATTTATCGAAGAATATCCCTTAATATCTTTCTTAGATGAGTCGGAAGGCAAATTATTTTAATGCAGTTTTGTTCCAAAGATTGAGTGAATTCTAAAAACTCCTTTATAATTGAAATAGGCCAATTTTTGACGAAGATATGGCCATTTATTTCAAGGTAGACCCTATTTAATGCTTTCCATATATTTTCTATTTATCGAAGAATATCCCTTAATATATTTCTTAGATGAGTCGGAAGTCAAATTATTTTAATTAAGTTTTGTTCCAAAGAGTGCGTGAATTCTAAAAACACCTTTATAATTGAAATGGGGCATTTTGAGACAAAGATATGGCCATTTATTTCAAGGTTGACACTATTTAATGCTTTCCATATATTTTCTATTAATCGAAGAATATCCCTTAATATCTTTCTTAGATGAGTCGGAAGTCAAATTATTTTAGTGCAGTTTTGTTTCAAAGGTCGATTGAATTCTAAAAACACCTTTATAATTGAAAGGGGGCAATTTTGGACGAAGATATGGCCATTTATTTCAACGTAGACCCTATTTAATGCTTTCCATATATTTTCTATTATTCGAAGAATATCCCTTAATATCTTTCTTAGATGAGTCGGAAGTCAAATTATTTTAAAGCAGTTTTGTTCCAAAGATCGAGTGAATTCTAAAAACACCTTTATAATTGAAATGGGGCAATCTGAGACAAAGATATGGCCATTTATTTTAAGGTTGACCCTATTTAATGTTTGCCTTATATTTTCTATTAATCGAAGAATATCTCTTAATATCTTTCTTAGATGAGTCGGAAGTCAAATTATTTTAAAGCAGTTTTGTTTCGAAGATTGAGTGAATTCTAAAATTACCGTTATAATTGAAATGGGGCAATTTTGGACGAAGATATGGCCATTTATTTCAAGGTAGACCCTATTTAATGCTTTCCATATATTTTCTATTTATCGAAGAATATCCCTTAATATCTTTCTTAGATGAGTCGGAAGTCAAATTATTTTAAAGCAGTTTTGTTTCGAAGATCGAGTGAATTCTAAAATTACCGTTATAATTGAAATGGGGCAATTTTGGACGAAGATATGGCCATTTATTTCAAGGTAGACCCTATTTAATGCTTTCCATATATTTTCTATTTATCGAAGAATATCCCTTAATATCTTTCTTAGATGAGTCGGAAGTCAAATTTTTTTAATGCAGTTTTGTTTCAAAGGTCGATTGAATTCTAAAAACACCTTTATAATTGAAATGGGGCAATTTTGGACGAAGATATGGCCATTTATTTCAAGGTAGACCCTATTTAATGCTTTCCATATATTTTCTATTTATCGAAGAATATCCCTTAATATCTTTCTTAGATGAGTCGGAAGTCAAATTATTTTAATGCAGTTTTGTTCCAAAGATTGAGTGAATTCTAAAAACACCTTTATAATTGAAATGGGGCAATTTTTGACGAAGATATGGCCATTTATTTCTAGGTAGACCCTATTTAATGCTTTCCATATATTTTCTGTTAATCAAGAATATCCCTTAATATCTTTCTTAGATGAGTCGAAAGTCAAATTAATTTAATGAAGTTTTGTTCCAAAGGTCGAGCAAATTCTAAAAACACCTTTGTAATTGAAATGGGGCAATTTTTGACGAAGATATGGCCATTTATTTCAAGGTAGACCCTATTTCATGCTTTCCATATATTTTCTATTTATCGAAGAATATCCCTTAATATCTTTCTTAGATGAGTCGGAAGGCAAATTATTTTAATGCAGTTTTGTTCCAAAGATTGAGTGAATTCTAAAAACTCCTTTATAATTGAAATAGGGCAATTTTTGACGAAGATATGGCCATTTATTTCAAGGTAGACCCTATTTAATGCTTTCCATATATTTTCTATTTATCGAAGAATATCCCTTAATATATTTCTTAGATGAGTCGGAAGTCAAATTATTTTAATGCAGTTTTGTTCCAAAGATTGAGTGAATTCTAAAAACACCTTTATAATTGATATGGGGCAATTTTTGACGAAGATATGGCCATTTATTTCAAGGTAGACCCTGTTTATTGCTTTCCGTATATTTTCTGTTAATCAAGAATATCCCTTAATATCTTTCTTAGATGAGTCGGAAGTCAAATTATTTTAATGCAGTTTTGTTCCAAAGGAATTCTAAAAACACCTTTATAATTGAAAGGGGGCAATTTTGGACGAAGATATGGCCATTTATTTCAAGGTAGACCCTATTTAATGCTTTCCATATATTTTCAATTTATCGAAGATTATCCCTTAATATCTTTCTTAGATGAGTCGAAAGTCAAACTATTTTAATGCAGTTTTGTTCCAAAGATCGAATGAATTCTAAAAACACCTTTATAATTGAAATGGGGCAATTTTGGACGAAGATATGGCCATTTACTTCAAGGTAGACCCTATTTAATGCTTTCCATATATTTTCTATTTATCGAAGAATATCCCTTTATATCTATCTTAGATGAGTCGGAAGTCAAATTATTTTAATGCAGTTTTGTTCCAAAGATTGAGTGAATTCTAAAAACACCTTTATAATTGAAATGGGGCAATTTTTGACGAAGATATGGCCATTTATTTCTAGGTAGACCCTATTTAATGCTTTCCATATATTTTCTGTTAATCAAGAATATCCCTTAATATCTTTCTTAGATGAGTCGAAAGTCAAATTAATTTAATGAAGTTTTGTTCCAAAGGTCGAGCGAATTCTAAAAACACCTTTGTAATTGAAATGGGGCAATTTTTGACGAAGATATGGCCATTTATTTCAAGGTAGACCCTATTTCATGCTTTCCATATATTTTCTATTTATCGAAGAATATCCCTTAATATCTTTCTTAGATGAGTCGGAAGGCAAATTATTTTAATGCAGTTTTGTTCCAAAGATTGAGTGAATTCTAAAAACTCCTTTATAATTGAAATAGGGCAATTTTTGACGAAGATATGGCCATTTATTTCAAGGTAGACCCTATTTAATGCTTTCCATATATTTTCTATTTATCGAAGAATATCCCTTAATATATTTCTTAGATGAGTCGGAAGTCAAATTATTTTAATGAAGTTTTGTTCCAAAGAGTGCGTGAATTCTAAAAACACCTTTATAATTGAAATGGGGCATTTTGAGACAAAGATATGGCCATTTATTTCAAGGTTGACCCTATTTAATGTTTGCCTTATATTTTCTATTAATCGAAGAATATCTCTTAATATCTTTCTTAGATGAGTCGGAAGTCAAATTATTTTAGTGCAGTTTTGTTTCAAAGGTCGATTGAATTCTAAAAACACCTTTATAATTGAAAGGGGGCAATTTTGGACGAAGATATGGCCATTTATTTCAACGTAGACCCTATTTAATGCTTTCCATATATTTTCTATTATTCGAAGAATATCCCTTAATATCTTTCTTTGATGAGTCGGAAGTCAAATTATTTTAAAGCAGTTTTGTTCCAAAGATCGAGTGAATTCTAAAAACACCTTTATAATTGAAATGGGGCAATCTGAGACAAAGATATGGCCATTTATTTCAAGGTTGACCCTATTTAATGTTTGCCATATATTTTCTATTAATCGAAGAATATCTCTTAATATCTTTCTTAGATGAGTCGGAAGTCAAATTATTTTAAAGCAGTTTTGTTTCGAAGATTGAGTGAATTCTAAAATTACCGTTATAATTGAAATGGGGCAATTTTGGACGAAGATATGGCCATTTATTTCAAGGTAGACCCTATTTAATGCTTTCCATATATTTTCTATTTATCGAAGAATATCCCTTAATATCTTTCTTAGATGAGTCGGAAGTCAAATTATTTTAAAACAGTTTTGTTTCGAAGATCGAGTGAATTCTAAAAATCACCTTTATAATTGAAATGGGGCAATTTTGGACGAAGATATGGCCATTTATTTCAAGGTAGACCCTATTTAATGCTTTCCATATATTTTCTATTTATCGAAGAATATCCCTTAATATCTTTCTTAGATGAGTCGGAAGTCAAATTATTTTAATGCAGTTTTGTTTCAAAGGTCGATTGAATTCTAAAAACACCTTTATAATTGAAATGGGGCAATTTTGGACGAAGATATGGCCATTTATTTCAAGGTAGACCCTATTTAATGCTTTCCATATATTTTCTATTTATCGAAGAATATCCCTTAATATCTTTCTTAGATGAGTCGGAAGTCAAATTATTTTAATGCAGTTTTGTTCCAAAGATTGAGTGAATTCTAAAAACACCTTTATAATTGAAATGGGGCAATTTTTGACGAAGATATGGCCATTTATTTCTAGGTAGACCCTATTTAATGCTTTCCATATATTTTCTGTTAATCAAGAATATCCCTTAATATCTTTCTTAGATGAGTCGAAAGTCAAATTAATTTAATGAAGTTTTGTTCCAAAGGTCGAGCGAATTCTAAAAACACCTTTGTAATTGAAATGGGGCAATTTTTGACGAAAATATGGCCATTTATTTCAAGGTAGACCCTATTTAATGCTTTCCATATATTTTCTATTTATCGAAGAATATCCCTTAATATCTTTCTTAGATGAGTCGGAAGTCAAATTATTTTAATGCAGTTTTGTTCCAAAGATTAAGTGAATTCTAAAAACTCCTTTATAATTGAAATTGGGCAATTTTTGACGAAGATATGGCCATTTATTTCAAGGTAGACCCTATTTAATGCTTTCCATATATTTTCTATTTATCGAAGAATATCCCTTAATATATTTCTTAGATGAGTCGGAAGTCAAATTATTTTAATGAAGTTTTGTTCCAAAGAGTGCGTGAATTCTAAAAACACCTTTATAATTGAAATGGGGCATTTTGAGACAAAGATATGGCCATTTATTTCAAGGTAGACCCTATTTAATGTTTGGCTTATATTTTCTATTAATCGAAGAATATCCCTTAATATCTTTCTTAGATGAGTCGGAAGTCAAATTATTTTAGTGCACTTTTGTTCCAAAGATCGAGTGAATTCTAAAAACACCTTTATAATTGAAAGGGGGCAATTTTGGACGAAGATATGGCCATTTATTTCAACGTAGACCCTATTTAATGCTTTCCATATATTTTCTATTATTCGAAGAATATCCCTTAATATCTTTCTTTGATGAGTCGGAAGTCAAATTATTTTAAAGCAGTTTTGTTCCAAAGATCGAGTGAATTCTAAAAACACCTTTATAATTGAAATGGGGCAATCTGAGACAAAGATATGGCCATTTATTTTAAGGTTGACCCTATTTAATGTTTGCCTTATATTTTCTATTAATCGAAGAATATCTCTTAATATCTTTCTTAGATGAGTCGGAAGTCAAATTATTTTAAAGCAGTTTTGTTTCGAAGATTGAGTGAATTCTAAAATTACCGTTATAATTGAAATGGGGCAATTTTGGACGAAGATATGGCCATTTATTTCAAGGTAGACCCTATTTAATGCTTTCCATATATTTTCTATTTATCGAAGAATATCCCTTAATATCTTTCTTAGATGAGTCGGAAGTCAAATTATTTTAAAGCAGTTTTGTTTCGAAGATCGAGTGAATTCTAAAATTACCGTTATAATTGAAATGGGGCAATTTTGGACGAAGATATGGCCATTTATTTCAAGGTAGACCCTATTTAATGCTTTCCATATATTTTCTATTTATCGAAGAATATCCCTTAATATCTTTCTTAGATGAGTCGGAAGTCAAATTTTTTTAATGCAGTTTTGTTTCAAAGGTCGATTGAATTCTAAAAACACCTTTATAATTGAAATGGGGCAATTTTGGACGAAGATATGGCCATTTATTTCAAGGTAGAGCCTATTTAATGCTTTCCATATATTTTCTATTTATCGAAGAATATCCCTTAATATCTTTCTTAGATGAGTCGGAAGTCAAATTATTTTAATGCAGTTTTGTTCCAAAGATTGAGTGAATTCTAAAAACACCTTTATAATTGAAATGGGGCAATTTTTGACGAAGATATGGCCATTTATTTCAAGGTAGACCCTATTTAATGCTTTCCATATATTTTCTATTTATCGAAGAATATCCCTTAATATCTTTCTTAGATGAGTCGGAAGTCAAATTATTTTAATTAAGTTTTGTTCCAAAGAGTGCGTGAATTCTAAAAACACCTTTATAATTGAAATGGGGCAGTTTGAGACAAAGATATGGCCATTTATTTCAAGGTTGACCCTATTTAATGTTTGCCTTATATTTTCTATTAATCGAAGAATATCTCTTAATATCTTTCTTAGATGAGTCGGAAGTCAAATTATTTTAGTGCAGTTTTGTTTCAAAGGTCGATTGAATTCTAAAAACACCTTTATAATTGAAAGGGGGCAATTTTGGACGAAGATATGGCCATTTATTTCAACGTAGACCCTATTTAATGCTTTCCATATATTTTCTATTATTCGAAGAATATCCCTTAATATCTTTCTTAGATGAGTCGGAAGTCAAATTATTTTAAAGCAGTTTTGTTCCAAAGATCGAGTGAATTCTAAAAACACCTTTATAATTGAAATGGGGCAATCTGAGACAAAGATATGGCCATTTATTTTAAGGTTGACCCTATTTAATGTTTGCCTTATATTTTCTATTAATCGAAGAATATCTCTTAATATCTTTCTTAGATGAGTCGGAAGTCAAATTATTTTAAAGCAGTTTTGTTTCGAAGATTGAGTGAATTCTAAAATTACCGTTATAATTGAAATGGGGCAATTTTTGGACGAAGATATGGCCATTTATTTCAAGGTAGACCCTATTTAATGCTTTCCATATATTTTCTATTTATCGAAGAATATCCCTTAATATCTTTCTTAGATGAGTCGGAAGTCAAATTATTTTAAAGCAGTTTTGTTTCGAAGATCGAGTGAATTCTAAAATTACCGTTATAATTGAAATGGGGCAATTTTGGACGAAGATATGGCCATTTATTTCAAGGTAGACCCTATTTAATGCTTTCCATATATTTTCTATTTATCGAAGAATATCCCTTAATATCTTTCTTAGATGAGTCGGAAGTCAAATTTTTTTAATGCAGTTTTGTTTCAAAGGTCGATTGAATTCTAAAAACACCTTTATAATTGAAATGGGGCAATTTTGGACGAAGATATGGCCATTTATTTCAAGGTAGACCCTATTTAATGCTTTCCATATATTTTCTATTTATCGAAGAATATCCCTTAATATCTTTCTTAGATGAGTCGGAAGTCAAATTATTTTAATGCAGTTTTGTTCCAAAGATTGAGTGAATTCTAAAAACACCTTTATAATTGAAATGGGGCAATTTTTGACGAAGATATGGCCATTTATTTCTAGGTAGACCCTATTTAATGCTTTCCATATATTTTCTGTTAATCAAGAATATCCCTTAATATCTTTCTTAGATGAGTCGAAAGTCAAATTAATTTAATGAAGTTTTGTTCCAAAGGTCGAGCAAATTCTAAAAACACCTTTGTAATTGAAATGGGGCAATTTTTGACGAAGATATGGCCATTTATTTCAAGGTAGACCCTATTTCATGCTTTCCATATATTTTCTATTTATCGAAGAATATCCCTTAATATCTTTCTTAGATGAGTCGGAAGGCAAATTATTTTAATGCAGTTTTGTTCCAAAGATTGAGTGAATTCTAAAAACTCCTTTATAATTGAAATAGGGCAATTTTTGACGAAGATATGGCCATTTATTTCAAGGTAGACCCTATTTAATGCTTTCCATATATTTTCTATTTATCGAAGAATATCCCTTAATATATTTCTTAGATGAGTCGGAAGTCAAATTATTTTAATGCAGTTTTGTTCCAAAGATTGAGTGAATTCTAAAAACACCTTTATAATTGATATGGGGCAATCTTTGACGAAGATATGGCCATTTATTTCAAGGTAGACCCTGTTTATTGCTTTCCGTATATTTTCTGTTAATCAAGAATATCCCTTAATATCTTTCTTAGATGAGTCGGAAGTCAAATTATTTTAATGCAGTTTTGTTCCAAAGAATTCTAAAAACACCTTTATAATTGAAAGGGGGCAATTTTGGACGAAGATATGGCCATTTATTTCAAGGTAGACCCTATTTAATGCTTTCCATATATTTTCAATTTATCGAAGATTATCCCTTAATATCTTTCTTAGATGAGTCGAAAGTCAAACTATTTTAATGCAGTTTTGTTCCAAAGATCGAATGAATTCTAAAAACACCTTTATAATTGAAATGGGGCAATTTTGGACGAAGATATGGCCATTTACTTCAAGGTAGACCCTATTTAATGCTTTCCATATATTTTCTATTTATCGAAGAATATCCCTTAATATCTATCTTAGATGAGTCGGAAGTCAAATTATTTTAATGCAGTTTTGTTCCAAAGATTGAGTGAATTCTAAAAACACCTTTATAATTGAAATGGGGCAATTTTTGACGAAGATATGGCCATTTATTTCTAGGTAGACCCTATTTAATGCTTTCCATATATTTTCTGTTAATCAAGAATATCCCTTAATATCTTTCTTAGATGAGTCGAAAGTCAAATTAATTTAATGAAGTTTTGTTCCAAAGGTCGAGCGAATTCTAAAAACACCTTTGTAATTGAAATGGGGCAATTTTTGACGAAGATATGGCCATTTATTTCAAGGTAGACCCTATTTCATGCTTTCCATATATTTTCTATTTATCGAAGAATATCCCTTAATATCTTTCTTAGATGAGTCGGAAGGCAAATTATTTTAATGCAGTTTTGTTCCAAAGATTGAGTGAATTCTAAAAACTCCTTTATAATTGAAATAGGGCAATTTTTGACGAAGATATGGCCATTTATTTCAAGGTAGACCCTATTTAATGCTTTCCATATATTTTCTATTTATCGAAGAATATCCCTTAATATATTTCTTAGATGAGTCGGAAGTCAAATTATTTTAATGCAGTTTTGTTCCAAAGAGTGCGTGAATTCTAAAAACACCTTTATAATTGAAATGGGGCATTTTGAGACAAAGATATGGCCATTTATTTCAAGGTTGACCCTATTTAATGTTTGCCTTATATTTTCTATTAATCGAAGAATATCTCTTAATATCTTTCTTAGATGAGTCGGAAGTCAAATTATTTTAGTGCAGTTTTGTTTCAAAGGTCGATTGAATTCTCAAAACACCTTTATAATTGAAATGGGGCAATTTTGGACGAAGATATGGCCATTTATTTCAACGTAGACCCTATTTAATGCTTTCCATATATTTTCTATTATTCGAAGAATATCCCTTAATATCTTTCTTAGATGAGTCGGAAGTCAAATTATTTTAAAGCAGTTTTGTTCCAAAGATCGAGTGAATTCTAAAAACACCTTTATAATTGAAATGGGGCAATTTTGGACGAAGATATGGCCATTTACTTCAAGGTAGACCCTATTTAATGCTTTCCATATATTTTCTATTATTCGAAGAATATCCCTTAATATCTTTCTTAGATGAGTCGAAAGTCAAATTAATTTAATGAAGTTTTGTTCCAAAGGTCGAGCGAATTCTAAAAACACCTTTGTAATTGAAATGGGGCAATTTTTGACGAAGATATGGCCATTTATTTCAAGGTAGACCCTATTTCATGCTTTCCATATATTTTCTATTTATCGAAGAATATCCCTTAATATCTTTCTTAGATGAGTCGGAAGGCAAATTATTTTAATGCAGTTTTGTTCCAAAGATTGAGTGAATTCTAAAAACTCCTTTATAATTGAAATAGGGCAATTTTTGACGAAGATATGGCCATTTATTTCAAGGTAGACCCTATTTAATGCTTTCCATATATTTTCTATTTATCGAAGAATATCCCTTAATATCTTTCTTCGATGAGTCGGAAGTCAAATTATTTTAATAAAGTTTTGTTCCAAAGAGTGCGTGAATTCTAAAAACACCTTTGTAATTGAAATGGGGCATTTTGAGACAAAGATATGGCCATTTATTTCAAGGTTGACCCTATTTAATGTTTGCCTTATATTTTCTATTAATCGAAGAATATCTCTTAATATCTTTCTTAGATGAGTCGGAAGTCAAATTATTTTAGTGCAGTTTTGTTTCAAAGGTCGATTGAATTCTAAAAACACCTTTATAATTGAAAGGGGGCAATTTTGGACGAAGATATGGCCATTTATTTCAACGTAGACCCTATTTAATGCTTTCCATATATTTTCTATTATTCGAAGAATATCCCTTAATATCTTTCTTAGATGAGTCGGAAGTCAAATTATTTTAAAGCAGTTTTGTTCCAAAGATCGAGTGAATTCTAAAAACACCTTTATAATTGAAATGGGGCAATCTGAGACAAAGATATGGCCATTTATTTTAAGGTTGACCCTATTTAATGTTTGCCTTATATTTTCTATTAATCGAAGAATATCTCTTAATATCTTTCTTAGATGAGTCGGAAGTCAAATTATTTTAAAGCAGTTTTGTTTCGAAGATTGAGTGAATTCTAAAATTACCGTTATAATTGAAATGGGGCAATTTTGGACGAAGATATGGCCATTTATTTCAAGGTAGACCCTATTTAATGCTTTCCATATATTTTCTATTTATCGAAGAATATCCCTTAATATCTTTCTTAGATGAGTCGGAAGTCAAATTATTTTAAAGCAGTTTTGTTTCGAAGATCGAGTGAATTCTAAAATTACCGTTATAATTGAAATGGGGCAATTTTGGACGAAGATATGGCCATTTATTTCAAGGTAGACCCTATTTAATGCTTTCCATATATTTTCTATTTATCGAAGAATATCCCTTAATATCTTTCTTAGATGAGTCGGAAGTCAAATTTTTTAATGCAGTTTTGTTTCAAATGTCGATTGAATTCTAAAAACACCTTTATAATTGAAATGGGGCAATTTTGGACGAAGATATGGCCATTTATTTCAAGGTAGACCCTATTTAATGCTTTCCATATATTTTCTATTTATCGAAGAATATCCCTTAATATCTTTCTTAGATGAGTCGGAAGTCAAATTATTTTAATGCAGTTTTGTTCCAAAGATTGAGTGAATTCTAAAAACACCTTTATAATTGAAATGGGGCAATTTTTGACGAAGATATGGCCATTTATTTCTAGGTAGACCCTATTTAATGCTTTCCATATATTTTCTGTTAATCGAAGAATATCCCTTAATATCTTTCTTAGATGAGTCGAAAGTCAAATTAATTTAATGAAGTTTTGTTCCAAAGGTCGAGCAAATTCTAAAAACACCTTTGTAATTGAAATGGGGCAATTTTTGACGAAGATATGGCCATTTATTTCAAGGTAGACCCTATTTCATGCTTTCCATATATTTTCTATTTATCGAAGAATATCCCTTAATATCTTTCTTAGATGAGTCGGAAGGCAAATTATTTTAATGCAGTTTTGTTCCAAAGATTGAGTGAATTCTAAAAACTCCTTTATAATTGAAATAGGGCAATTTTTGACGAAGATATGGCCATTTATTTCAAGGTAGACCCTATTTAATGCTTTCCATATATTTTCTATTTATCGAAGAATATCCCTTAATATCTTTCTTAGATGAGTCGGAAGTCAAATTATTTTAATGCAGTTTTGTTCCAAAGATTGAGTGAATTCTAAAAACACCTTTATAATTGATATGGGGCAATTTTTGACGAAGATATGGCCATTTATTTCAAGGTAGACCCTGTTTATTGCTTTCCGTATATTTTCTGTTAATCGAAGAATATCCCTTAATATCTTTCTTAGATGAGTCGGAAGTCAAATTATTTTAATGCAGTTTTGTTCCAAAGATGAATTCTAAAAACACCTTTATAATTGAAAGGGGGCAATTTTGGACGAAGATATGGCCATTTATTTCAAGGTAGACCCTATTTAATGCTTTCCATATATTTTCAATTTATCGAAGATTATCCCTTAATATCTTTCTTAGATGAGTCGAAAGTCAAACTATTTTAATGCAGTTTTGTTCCAAAGATCGAATGAATTCTAAAAACACCTTTATAATTGAAATGGGGCAATTTTGGACGAAGATATGGCCATTTACTTCAAGGTAGACCCTATTTAATGCTTTCCATATATTTTCTATTTATCGAAGAATATCCCTTAATATCTATCTTAGATGAGTCGGAAGTCAAATTAATTTAATGAAGTTTTGTTCCAAAGGTCGAGCGAATTCTAAAAACACCTTTGTAATTGAAATGGGGCAATTTTTGACGAAGATATGGCCATTTATTTCAAGGTAGACCCTATTTCATGCTTTCCATATATTTTCTATTTATCGAAGAATATCCCTTAATATCTTTCTTAGATGAGTCGGAAGGCAAATTATTTTAATGCAGTTTTGTTCCAAAGATTGAGTGAATTCTAAAAACTTCTTTATAATTGAAATAGGGCAATTTTTGACGAAGATATGGCCATTTATTTCAAGGTAGACCCTATTTAATGCTTTCCATATATTTTCTATTTATCGAAGAATATCCCTTAATATCTTTCTTCGATGAGTCGGAAGTCAAATTATTTTAATAAAGTTTTGTTCCAAAGAGTGCGTGAATTCTAAAAACACCTTTGTAATTGAAATGGGGCATTTTGAGACAAAGATATGGCCATTTATTTCAAGGTTGACCCTATTTAATGTTTGCCTTATATTTTCTATTAATCGAAGAATATCCCTTAATATCTTTCTTAGATGAGTCGGAAGTCAAATTATTTTAGTGCAGTTTTGTTTCAAAGGTCGATTGAATTCTAAAAACACCTTTATAATTGAAAGGGGGCAATTTTGGACGAAGATATGGCCATTTATTTCAACGTAGACCCTATTTAATGCTTTCCATATATTTTCTATTATTCGAAGAATATCCCTTAATATCTTTCTTAGATGAGTCGGAAGTCAAATTATTTTAAAGCAGTTTTGTTCCAAAGATCGAGTGAATTCTAAAAACACCTTTATAATTGAAATGGGGCAATCTGAGACAAAGATATGGCCATTTATTTCAAGGTTGACCCTATTTAATGTTTGCCTTATATTTTCTATTAATCGAAGAATATCTCTTAATATCTTTCTTAGATGAGTCGGAAGTCAAATTATTTTAAAGCAGTTTTGTTTCGAAGATTGAGTGAATTCTAAAATTACCGTTATAATTGAAATGGGGCAATTTTTGACGAAGATATGGCCATTTATTTCTAGGTAGACCCTATTTAATGCTTTCCATATATTTTCTGTTAATCAAGAATATCCCTTAATATCTTTCTTAGATGAGTCGGAAGTCAAATTATTTTAATGAAGTTTTGTTCCAAAGGTCGAGCGAATTCTAAAAACACCTTTGTAATTGAAATGGGGCAATTTTTGACGAAGATATGGCCATTTATTTCAAGGTAGACCCTATTTCATGCTTTCCATATATTTTCTATTTATCGAAGAATATCCCTTAATATCTTTCTTAGATGAGTCGGAAGGCAAATTATTTTAATGCAGTTTTGTTCCAAAGATTGAGTGAATTCTAAAAACTCCTTTATGATTGAAATGGGGCAATTTTTGACGAAGATATGGCCATTTATTTCAAGGTAGACCCTATTTAATGCTTTCCATATATTTTCTATTTATCGAAGAATATCCCTTAATATATTTCTTAGATGAGTCGGAAGTCAAATTATTTTAATGCAGTTTTGTTCCAAAGAGTGCGTGAATTCTAAAAACACCTTTATAATTGAAATGGGGCATTTTGAGACGAAGATATGGCCATTTATTTCAAGGTTGACCCTATTTAATGTTTGCCTTATATTTTCTATTAATCGAAGAATATCTCTTAATATCTTTCTTAGATGAGTCGGAAGTCAAATTATTTTAATGCAGTTTTGTTTCAAAGGTCGATTGAATTCTAAAAACACCTTTATAATTGAAATGGGGCAATTTTTGACGAAGATATGGCCATTTATTTCTAGGTAGACCCTATTTAATGCTTTCCATATATTTTCTGTTAATCAAGAATATCCCTTAATATCTTTCTTAGATGAGTCGGAAGTCAAATTAATTTAATGAAGTTTTGTTCCAAAGGTCGAGCGAATTCTAAAAACACCTTTGTAATTGAAATGGGGCAATTTTTGACGAAGATATGGCCATTTATTTCAAGGTAGACCCTATTTCATGCTTTCCATATATTTTCTATTTATCGAAGAATATCCCTTAATATCGTTCTTAGATGAGTCGGAAGTCAAATTATTTTAATGCAGTTTTGTTCCAAAGATTGAGTGAATTCTAAAAACTCCTTTATAATTGAAATAGGGCAATTTTTGACGAAGATATGGCCATTTATTTCAAGGTAGACCCTATTTAATGCTTTCCATATATTTTCTATTTATCGAAGAATATCCCTTAATATCTTTCTTCGATGAGTCGGAAGTCAAATTATTTTAATAAAGTTTTGTTCCAAAGAGTGCGTGAATTCTAAAAACACCTTTATAATTGAAATGGGGCATTTTGAGACAAAGATATGGCCATTTATTTCAAGGTTGACCCTATTTAATGTTTGCCTTATATTTTCTATTAATCGAAGAATATCTCTTAATATCTTTCTTAGATGAGTCGGAAGTCAAATTATTTTAATGTAGTTTTGTTTCAAGGTCGATTGAATTCTAAAAACACCTTTATAATTGAAATGGGGCAATTTTTGACGAAGATATGGCCATTTATTTCAACGTAGACCCTATTTAATGCTTTCCATATATTTTCTATTATTCGAAGAATATCCCTTAATATCTTTCTTAGATGAGTCGGAAGTCAAATTATTTTAAAGCAGTTTTGTTCCAAAGATCGAGTGAATTCTAAAAACACCTTTATAATTGAAATGGGGCAATTTTGGACGAAGATATGGCCATTTACTTCAAGGTAGACCCTATTTAATGCTTTCCATATATTTTCTATTTATCGAAGAATATCCCTTAATATCTATCTTAGATGAGTCGGAAGTCAAATTATTTTAATGCAGTTTTGTTCCAAAGATTGAGTGAATTCTAAAAACACCTTTATAATTGAAATGGGGCAATTTTTGACGAAGATATGGCCATTTATTTCTAGGTAGACCCTATTTAATGCTTTCCATATATTTTCTGTTAATCAAGAATATCCCTTAATATCTTTCTTAGATGAGTCGAAAGTCAAATTAATTTAATGAAGTTTTGTTCCAAAGAATTCTAAAAACACCTTTATAATTGAAAGGGGACAATTTTGGACGAAGATATGGCCATTTATTTCAAGGTAGACCCTATTTAATGCTTTCCATATATTTTCAATTTATCGAAGATTATCCCTTAATATCTTTCTTAGATGAGTCGAAAGTCAAACTATTTTAATGCAGTTTTGTTCCAAAGATCGAATGAATTCTAAAAACACCTTTATAATTGAAATGGGACAAGTTTTTGACGAAGATATGGCATTTATTTTAAGGGTGACCCCTATTTAAATGTTTGCCCTATATTTTCTATTAATCGAAGAAATATCTCTTAATATCTTTCTTAGATGAGTCGGAAGTCAAATTATTTTAAAGCAGTTTTGTTTCGAAGATTGAGTGAATTCTAAAATTACCGTTATAATTGAAATGGGGCAATTTTGGACGAAGATATGGCCATTTATTTCAAGGTAGACCCTATTTAATGCTTTCCATATATTTTCTATTTATCGAAGAATATCCCTTAATATCTTTCTTAGATGAGTCGGAAGTCAAATTATTTTAAAGCAGTTTTGTTTCGAAGATCGAGTGAATTCTAAAATTACCGTTATAATTGAAATGGGGCAATTTTGGACGAAGATATGGCCATTTATTTCAAGGTAGACCCTATTTAATGCTTTCCATATATTTTCTATTTATCGAAGAATATCCCTTAATATCTTTCTTAGATGAGTCGGAAGTCAAATTTTTTTAATGCAGTTTTGTTTCAAAGGTCGATTGAATTCTAAAAACACCTTTATAATTGAAATGGGGCAATTTTGGATGAAGATATGGCCATTTATTTCAAGGTAGACCCTATTTAATGCTTTCCATATATTTTCTATTTATCGAAGAATATCCCTTAATATCTTTCTTAGATGAGTCGGAAGTCAAATTATTTTAATGCAGTTTTGTTCCAAAGATTGAGTGAATTCTAAAAACACCTTTATAATTGAAATGGGGCAATTTTTGACGAAGATATGGCCATTTATTTCTAGGTAGACCCTATTTAATGCTTTCCATATATTTTCTGTTAATCAAGAATATCCCTTAATATCTTTCTTAGATGAGTCGAAAGTCAAATTAGTTTAATGAAGTTTTGTTCCAAAGGTCGAGCAAATTCTAAAAACACCTTTGTAATTGAAATGGGGCAATTTTTGACGAAGATATGGCCATTTATTTCAAGGTAGACCCTATTTCATGCTTTCCATATATTTTCTATTTATCGAAGAATATCCCTTAATATCTTTCTTAGATGAGTCGGAAGGCAAATTATTTTAATGCAGTTTTGTTCCAAAGATTGAGTGAATTCTAAAAACTCCTTTATAATTGAAATAGGGCAATTTTTGACGAAGATATGGCCATTTATTTCAAGGTAGACCCTATTTAATGCTTTCCATATATTTTCTATTTATCGAAGAATATCCCTTAATATATTTCTTAGATGAGTCGGAAGTCAAATTATTTTAATGCAGTTTTGTTCCAAAGATTGAGTGAATTCTAAAAACACCTTTATAATTGATATGGGGCAATTTTTGACGAAGATATGGCCATTTATTTCAAGGTAGACCCTGTTTATTGCTTTCCGTATATTTTCTGTTAATCAAGAATATCCCTTAATATCTTTCTTAGATGAGTCGGAAGTCAAATTATTTTAATGCAGTTTTGTTCCAAAGAATTCTAAAAACACCTTTATAATTGAAAGGGGACAATTTTGGACGAAGATATGGCCATTTATTTCAAGGTAGACCCTATTTAATGCTTTCCATATATTTTCAATTTATCGAAGATTATCCCTTAATATCTTTCTTAGATGAGTCGAAAGTCAAACTATTTTAATGCAGTTTTGTTCCAAAGATCGAATGAATTCTAAAAACACCTTTATAATTGAAATGGGGCAATTTTGGACGAAGATATGGCCATTTACTTCAAGGTAGACCCTATTTAATGCTTTCCATATATTTTCTATTTATCGAAGAATATCCCTTAATATCTATCTTAGATGAGTCGGAAGTCAAATTATTTTAATGCAGTTTTGTTTCAAAGATTGAGTGAATTCTAAAAACACCTTTATAATTGAAATGGGGCAATTTTTGACGGAGATATGGCCATTTATTTCTAGGTAGACCCTATTTAATGCTTTCCATATATTTTCTGTTAATCAAGAATATCCCTTAATATCTTTCTTAGATGAGTCGGAAGTCAAATTATTTTAATGCAGTTTTGTTCCAAAGATCGAGCGAATTCTAAAAACACCTTTGTAATTGAAATGGGGCAATTTTTGACGAAGATATGGCCATTTATTTCAAGGTAGACCCTATTTCATGCTTTCCATATATTTTCTATTTATCGAAGAATATCCCTTAATATCTTTCTTAGATGAGTCGGAAGTCAAATTATTTTAATGCAGTTTTGTTCCAAAGATTGAGTGAATTCTAAAAACTCCTTTATAATTGAAATAGGGCAATTTTTGACGAAGATATGGCCATTTATTTCAAGGTAGACCCTATTTAATGCTTTCCATATATTTTCTATTTATCGAAGAATATCCCTTAATATATTTCTTAGATGAGTCGGAAGTCAAATTATTTTAATGAAGTTTTGTTCCAAAGAGTGCGTGAATTCTAAAAACACCTTTATAATTGAAATGGGGCATTTTAAGACAAAGATATGGCCATTTATTTCAAGGTGGACCCTATTTAATGTTTGCCTTATATTTTCTATTAATCGAAGAATATCTCTTAATATCTTTCTTAGATGAGTCGGAAGTCAAATTATTTTAGTGCAGTTTTGTTTCAAAGGTCGATTGAATTCTAAAAACACCTTTATAATTGAAATGGGGCAATTTTTGACGAAGATATGGCCATTTATTTCTAGGTAGACCCTATTTAATGCTTTCCATATATTTTCTGTTAATCAAGAATATCCCTTAATATCTTTCTTAGATGAGTCGAAAGTCAAATTAATTTAATGAAGTTTTGTTCCAAAGGTCGAGCGAATTCTAAAAACACCTTTGTAATTGAAATGGGGCAATTTTTGACGAAGATATGGCCATTTATTTCAAGGTAGACCCTATTTCATGCTTTCCATATATTTTCTATTTATCGAAGAATATCCCTTAATATCTTTCTTAGATGAGTCGGAAGGCAAATTATTTTAATGCAGTTTTGTTCCAAAGATTGAGTGAATTCTAAAAACTCCTTTATAATTGAAATAGGGCAGTTTTTGACGAAGATATGGCCATTTATTTCAAGGTAGACCCTATTTAATGCTTTCCATATATTTTCTATTTATCGAAGAATATCCCTTAATATCTTTCTTCGATGAGTCGAAAGTCAAATTATTTTAATAAAGTTTTGTTCCAAAGAGTGCGTGAATTCTAAAAACACCTTTATAATTGAAATGGGGCATTTTGAGACAAAGATATGGCCATTTATTTCAAGGTTGACCCTATTTAATGTTTGCCTTATATTTTCTATTAATCGAAGAATATCTCTTAATATCTTTCTTAGATGAGTCGGAAGTCAAATTATTTTAGTGCAGTTTTGTTTCAAAGGTCGATTGAATTCTCAAAACACCTTTATAATTGAAATGGGGCAATTTTGGACGAAGATATGGCCATTTATTTCAACGTAGACCCTATTTAATGCTTTCCATATATTTTCTATTATTCGAAGAATATCCCTTAATATCTTTCTTAGATGAGTCGGAAGTCAAATTATTTTAAAGCAGTTTTGTTCCAAAGATCGAGTGAATTCTAAAAACACCTTTATAATTGAAATGGGGCAATTTTGGACGAAGATATGGCCATTTACTTCAAGGTAGACCCTATTTAATGCTTTCCATATATTTTCTATTTATCGAAGAATATCCCTTAATATCTATCTTAGATGAGTCGGAAGTCAAATTATTTTAATGCAGTTTTGTTCCAAAGATTGAGTGAATTCTAAAAACACCTTTATAATTGAAATGGGGCAATTTTTGACGAAGATATGGCCATTTATTTCTAGGTAGACCCTATTTAATGCTTTCCATATATTTTCTGTTAATCAAGAATATCCCTTAATATCTTTCTTAGATGAGTCGAAAGTCAAATTAATTTATGGAGTTTTGTCCAAAGGTCGAGCGAATTCTAAAAACACCTTTGTAATTGAAATGGGGCAATTTTTGACGAAGATATGGCCATTTATTTCAAGGTAGACCCTATTTCATGCTTTCCATATATTTTCTATTTATCGAATATCCCTTAATATCTTTCTTAGATGAGTCGGAAGTCAAATTATTTTAATGCAGTTTTGTTCCAAAGATTGAGTGAATTCTAAAAACTCCTTTATAATTGAAATAGGGCAATTTTTGACGAAGATATGGCCATTTATTTCAAGGTTGACCCTATTTAATGTTTGGCTTATATTTTCTATTTATCGAAGAATATCCCTTAATATCTTTCTTAGATGAGTCGGAAGTCAAATTATTTTAATGAAGTTTTGTTTCAAAGAGTGCGTGAATTCTAAAAACACCTTTATAATTGAAATGGGGCATTTTGAGACAAAGATATGGCCATTTATTTCAAGGTTGACCCTATTTAATGTTTGCCTTATATTTTCTATTAATCGAAGAATATCTCTTAATATCTTTCTTAGATGAGTCGGAAGTCAAATTATTTTAGTGCAGTTTTGTTTCAAAGGTCGATTGAATTCTCAAAACACCTTTATAATTGAAATGGGGCAATTTTGGACGAAGATATGGCCATTTATTTCAACGTAGACCCTATTTAATGCTTTCCATATATTTTCTATTATTCGAAGAATATCCCTTAATATCTTTCTTAGATGAGTCGGAAGTCAAATTATTTTAATGCAGTTTTGTTCCAAAGATTGAGTGAATTCTAAAAACACCTTTATAATTGAAATGGGGCAATTTTTGACGAAGATATGGCCATTTATTTCTAGGTAGACCCTATTTAATGCTTTCCATATATTTTCTGTTAATCAAGAATATCCATTAATATCTTTCTTAGATGAGTCGAAAGTCAAATTAATTTAATGAAGTTTTGTTCCAAAGGTCGAGCGAATTCTAAAAACACCTTTGTAATTGAAATGGGGCAATTTTTGACGAAGATATGGCCATTTATTTCAAGGTAGACCCTATTTCATGCTTTCCATATATTTTCTATTTATCGAAGAATATCCCTTAATATCTTTCTTAGATGAGTCGGAAGGCAAATTATTTTAATGCAGTTTTGTTCCAAGATTGAGTGAATTCTAAAAACTCCTTTATGATTGAAATGGGGCAATTTTTGACGAAGATATGGCCATTTATTTCAAGGTAGACCCTATTTAATGCTTTCCATATATTTTCTATTTATCGAAGAATATCCCTTAATATATTTCTTAGATGAGTCGGAAGTCAAATTATTTTAATGAAGTTTTGTTCCAAAGAGTGCGTGAATTCTAAAAACACCTTTATAATTGAAATGGGGCATTTTGAGACAAAGATATGGCCATTTATTTCAAGGTTGACCCTATTTAATGTTTGCCTTATATTTTCTATTAATCGAAGAATATCTCTTAATATCTTTCTTAGATGAGTCGGAAGTCAAATTATTTTAGTGCAGTTTTGTTTCAAAGGTCGATTGAATTCTAAAAACACCTTTATAATTGAAATGGGGCAATTTTTGACGAAGATATGGCCATTTATTTCTAGGTAGACCCTATTTAATGCTTTCCATATATTTTCTGTTAATCAAGAATATCCCTTAATATCTTTCTTAGATGAGTCGAAAGTCAAATTAATTTAATGAAGTTTTGTTCCAAAGGTCGAGCGAATTCTAAAAACACCTTTGTAATTGAAATGGGGCAATTTTTGACGAAGATATGGCCATTTATTTCAAGGTAGACCCTATTTCATGCTTTCCATATATTTTCTATTAATCGAAGAATATCTCTTAATATCTTTCTTAGATGAGTCGGAAGTCAAATTATTTTAGTGCAGTTTTGTTCCAAAGATTGAGTGAATTCTAAAAACTCCTTTATAATTGAAATGGGGCAATTTGAGACAAAGATATGGACATTTATTTCAAGGTAGACCCTATTTAATGCTTTCCCTATATTTTCTATTAATCGAAGAATATCTCTTAATATCTTTCTTAGATGAGTCGGAAGTCAAATTATTTTAAAGCAGTTTTGTTTCGAAGATTGAGTGAATTCTAAAATTACCGTTATAATTGAAATGGGGCAATTTTGGACGAAGATATGGCCATTTATTTCAAGGTAGACCCTATTTAATGCTTTCCATATATTTTCTATTTATCGAAGAATATCCCTTAATATCTTTCTTAGATGAGTCGGAAGTCAAATTATTTTAAAGCAGTTTTGTTTCGAAGATCGAGTGAATTCTAAAATTACCGTTATAATTGAAATGGGGCAATTTTGGACGAAGATATGGCCATTTATTCAAGGTAGACCCTATTAATGCTTTCCATATATTTCTATTATCGAAGAATATCCCTTAATATCTTTCTTAGATGAGTCGGAAGTCAAATTATTTTAATGCAGTTTTGTTTCAAAGGTCGATTGAATTCTAAAAACAGCTTTATAGTTGAAATGGGGCAATTTTGGACGAAGATATGGCCATTTATTTCAACGTAGACCCTATTTAATGCTTTCCATATATTTTCTATTATTCGAAGAATATCCCTTAATATCTTTCTTAGATGAGTCGGAAGTCAAATTATTTCAATGCAGTTTTGTTCCAAAGAATTCTAAAAACACCTTTATAATTGAAATGGGGCAATTTTTGACGAAGATATGGCCATTTATTTCAAGGTAGAGCCTATTTAATGCTTTCCATATATTTTCTATTTATCGAAGAATATCCCTTCAAATCTTTCTTAGATAAGTCGGAAGTCAAAATATTTTAATGCAGTTTTGTTCCAAAGATCGAGTGAATTCTAAAAACACCTTTATAATTGAAATGGGGCAATTTTGGACGAAGATATGGCCATTTATTTCAAGGTAGAGCCTATTTAATGCTTTCCATATATTTTCTATTTATCGAAGAATATCCCTTAATATCTTTCTTAGATGAGTCGGAAGTCAAATTATTTTAATGAAGTTTTGTTCCAAAGATCGAGTGAATTCTAAAAACACCTTTATAATTGAAATGGGGCAATTTTTGACGAAGATATGGCCATTTATTTCAAGGTAGACCCTATTTAATGCTTTCCATATATTTTCTATTAATCGAAGAATATCCCTTAATATCTTTCTTAGATGAGTCGGAAGTCAAATTATTTTAATGCAGTTTTGTTTCAAAGATCAAGTGAATTCTAAAAACACCTTTATAATTGATATGGGGCAATTTTAGACAAAGATATGGCCATTTATTTCAAGGTAGACCCTATTTAATGCTTTCCATATATTTTCTATTAATCGAAGAATATCCCTTAATATCTTTCTTAGATGAGTCGGAAGTCAAATTAGTTCAATGAAGTTTTGTTCCAAAGGTCGAGCGAATTCTAAAAACACCTTTATAATTGAAATGGGGCAATTTTTGACGAAGATATGGCCATTTATTTCAAGGTAGACCCTATTTCATGCTTTCCATATATTTTCTATTTATCGAAGAATATCCCTTAATATCTTTCTTAGATGAGTCGGAAGGCAAATTATTTTAATGCAGTTTTGTTCCAAAGATTGAGTGAATTCTAAAAACTCCTTTATATATGAAATAGGGCAATTTTTGACAAAGATATGGCCATTTATTTCAAGGTAGACCCTATTTAATGCTTTCCATATATTTTCTATTTATCGAAGAATATCCCTTAATATCTTTCTTAGATGAGTCGGAAGTCAAATTATTTTAATGCAGTTTTGTTCCAAAGAGTGCGCGAATTCTAAAAACACCTTTATAATTGAAATGGGGCAATCTGAGACAAAGATATGGCCATTTATTTTAAGGTTGACCCTATTTAATGTTTGCCTTGTATTTTCTATTAATCGAAGAATATCTCTTAATATCTTTCTTAGATGAGTCGGAAGTCAAATTATTTTAAAGCAGTTTTGTTTCGAAGATTGAGTGAATTCTAAAATCACCGTTATAATTGAAATGGGGCAATTTTGGACGAAGATATGGCCATTTATTTCAAGGTAGACCCTATTTAATGCTTTCCATATATTTTCTATTTATCGAAGAATATCCCTTAATATCTTTCTTAGATGAGTCGGAAGTCAAATTATTTTAAAGCAGTTTTGTTCCAAAGATCGAGTGAATTCTAAAAACACCTTTATAATTGAAATGGGGCAATCTGAGACAAAGATATGGCCATTTATTTCAAGGTTGACCCTATTTAATGTTTGGCTTATATTTTCTATTAATCGAAGAATATCCCTTAATATCTTTCTTAGATGAGTCGGAAGTCAAATTATTTTAAAGCAGTTTTGTTTCGAAGATTGAGTGAATTCAAAAAACACCTTTATAATTTAAATGGGGCAATTTTAGACGAATATATGGCCATTTATTTCAAGGTTGACCCTATTTAATGCTTTCCATATATTTTCTATTTATCGAAGAATATCCCTTAATATCTTTCTTAGAAGAGTCGGAAGTCAAATTATTTTAAAGCAGTTTTGTTCCAAAGATCGAGTGAATTCCAAAAACACCTTTATAATTGAAATGGGGCAATCTGAGACAAAGATATGGCCATTTATTTTAAGGTTGACCCTATTTAATGTTTGCCTTATATTTTCTATTAATCGAAGAATATCTCATAATATCTTTCTTAGATGAGTCGGAAGTCAAATTATTTTGATGTAGTTTTGTTTCAAAGGTCGATTGAATTCTAAAAACACCTTTATAATTGAAATGGGGCAATTTTGGACGAAGATATGGCCATTTATTTCAACGTAGACCCTATTTAATGCTTTCCATATATTTTCTATTATTCGAAGAATATCTTTTAATATCTTTCTTAGATGAGTCGGAAGTCAAATTATTTAAATGCAGTTTTGTTCCAAAGAATTCTAAAAACACCTTTATAATTGAAATGGGGCAATTTTTGACGAAGATATGGCCATTTATTTCAAGGTAGAGCCTATTTAATGCTTTCCATATATTTTCTATTTATCGAAGAATATCCCTTCAAATCTTTCTTAGATAAGTCGGAAGTCAAAATATTTTAATGCAGTTTTGTTCCAAAGATCGAGTGAATTCTAAAAACACCTTTATAATTGAAATGGGGCTATTTTGGACGAAGATATGGCCATTTATTTCAAGGTAGACCCTATTTAATGCTTTCCATATATTTTCTATTTATCGAAGAATATCCCTTAATATCTTTCTTAGATGAGTCGGAAGTCAAATTATTTTAATGAAGTTTTGTTTCAAAGGTCGATTGAATTCTAAAAACACCTTTATAATTGAAATGGGGCAATCTGAGACAAAGATATGGCCATTTATTTTAAGGTTGACCCTATTTAATGTTTGCCTTATATTTTCTATTAATCGAAGAATATCTCTTAATATCTTTCTTAGATGAGTCGGAAGTCAAATTATTTTAAAGCAGTTTTGTTTCGAAGATTGAGTGAATTCTAAAATTACCGTTATAATTGAAATGGGGTAATTTTGGACGAAGATATGGCCATTTATTTCAAGGTAGACCCTATTTAATGCTTTCCATATATTTTCTATTTATCGAAGAATATCCCTTAATATCTTTCTTAGATGAGTCGGAAGTCAAATTATTTTAAAGCAGTTTTGTTCCAAAGATCGAGTAAATTCCAAAAACACCTTTATAATTGAAATGGGGCAATCTGAGACAAAGATATGGCCATTTATTTTAAGGTTGACCCTATTTAATGTTTGCCTTATATTTTCTATTAATCGAAGAATATCTCTTAACATCTTTCTTAGATGAGTCGGAAGTCAAATTATTTTAATGTAGTTTTGTTTCAAAGGTCGATTGAATTCTAAAAACACCTTTATAATTGAAATGGGGCAATTTTGGACGAAGATATGGCCATTTATTTCAACGTAGACACTATTTAATGCTTTCCATATATTTTCTATTATTCGAAGAATATCCCTTAATATCTTTCTTAGATGAGTCGGAAGTCAAATTATTTTAAAGCAGTTTTGTTCCAAAGATCGAGTGAATTCTAAAAACACCTTTATAATTGAAATGGGGCAATCTGAGACAAAGATATGGCCATTTATTTTAAGGTTGACCCTATTTAATGTTTGCCTTATATTTTCTATTAATCGAAGAATATCTCTTAATATCTTTCTTAGATGAGTCGGAAGTCAAATTATTTTAATGTAGTTTTGTTTCAAAGATCGATTGAATTCTAAAAACACCTTTATAATTGAAATGGGGCAATTTTGGACGAAGATATGGCCATTTATTTCAACGTAGACCCTATTTAATGCTTTCCATATATTTTCTATTATTCGAAGAATATCCCTTAATATCTTTCTTAGATGAGTCGGAAGTCAAATTATTTCAATGTAGTTTTATTCCAAAGAATTCTAAAAACACCTTTATAATTGAAATGGGGCAATTTTTGACGAAGATATGGCCATTTATTTCAACGTAGACCCTATTTAATGCTTTCCATATATTTTCTATTATTCGAAGAATATCCCTTAATATCTTTCTTAGATGAGTCGGAAGTCAAATTATTTAAATGCAGTTTTGTTCCAAAGAATTCTAAAAACACCTTTATAATTGAAATGGGGCAATTTTTGACGAAGATATGGCCATTTATTTCAAGGTAGAGCCTATTTAATGCTTTCCATATATTTTCTATTTATCGAAGAATATCCCTTCATATCTTTCTTAGATAAGTTGGAAGTCAAATTATTTTAATGAAGTTTTGTTTCAAAGGTCGATTGAATTCTAAAAACACCTTTATAATTGAAATGGGGCAATGTTGGACGAAGATATGGCCATTTATTTCAACGTAGACCCTATTTAATGCTTTCCATATATTTTCTATTATTCGAAGAATATCCCTTAATATCTTTCTTAGATGAGTCGGAAGTCAAATTATTTAAATGCAGTTTTGTTCCAAAGAATTCTAAAAACACCTTTATAATTGAAATGGGGCAATTTCGGACGAAGATATGGCCATTTATTTCAACGTAGACCCTATTTAATGCTTTCCATATATTTTCTATTATTCGAAGAATATCCCTTAATATCTTTCTTAGATGAGTCGGAAGTCAAATTATTTTAATGCAGTTTTGTTCCAAAGATCGAGTGAATTCTAAAAACACCTTTATAATTGAAATGGGGCAATCTGAGACAAAGATATGGCCATTTATTTTAAGGTTGACCCTATTTAATGTTTGCCTTATATTTTCTATTAATCGAAGAATATCTCTTAATATCTTTCTTAGATGAGTCGGAAGTCAAATTATTTTAAAACAGTTTTGTTCCAAAGATCGAGTAAATTCCAAAAACACCTTTATAATTGAAATGGGGCAATCTGAGACAAAGATATGGCCATTTATTTTAAGGTTGACCCTATTTAATGTTTGCCTTATATTTTCTATTAATCGAAGAATATCTCTTAATATCTTTCTTAGATGAGTCGGAAGTCAAATTATTTTAATGTAGTTTTGTTTCAAAGGTCGATTGAATTCTAAAAACACTTTATAATTGAAATGGGGCAATTTTGGACGAAGATATGGCCATTTATTTCAAGGTAGACCCTATTTAATGCTTTCCATATATTTTCTATTATTCGAAGAATATCCCTTAATATCTTTCTTAGATGAGTCGGAAGTCAAATTATTTCAATGCAGTTTTGTTCCAAAGATCGAGTGAATTCTAAAAACACCTTTATAATTGAAATGGGTCAGTCTGAGACAAAGATATGGCCATTTATTTTAAGGTTGACCCTATTTAATGTTTGCCTTGTATTTTCTATTAATCGAAGAATATCTCTTAATATCTTTCTTAGATGAGTCGGAAGTCAAATTATTTTAAAGCAGTTTTGTTTCGAAGATTGAGTGAATTCTAAAATTACCGATATAATTGAAATGGGGCAATTTTGGACGAAGATATGGCCATTTATTTCAAGGTAGACCCTATTTAATGCTTTCCATATATTTTCTATTTATCGAAGAATATCCCTTAATATCTTTCTTAGAAGAGTCGGAAGTCAAATTATTTTAAAGCAGTTTTGTTCCAAAGATCGAGTGAATTCTAAAAACACCTTTATAATTGAAATGGGGCAATCTGAGACAAAGATATGGCCATTTATTTTAAGGTTGACCCTATTTAATGTTTGCCTTATATTTTCTATTAATCGAAGAATATCTCATAATATCTTTCTTAGATGAGTCGGAAGTCAAATTATTTTAATGTAGTTTTGTTTCAAAGATCGATTGAATTCTAAAAACACCTTTATAATTGAAATGGGGCAATTTTGGACGAAGATATGGCCATTTATTTCAACGTAGACCCTATTTAATGCTTTCCATATATTTTCTATTATTCGAAGAATATCCCTTAATATCTTTCTTAGATGAGTCGGAAGTCAAATTATTTAAATGCAGTTTTGTTCTAAAGAATTCTAAAAACACCTTTATAATTGAAATGGGGCAATTTTTGACGAAGATATGGCCATTTATTTCAAGGTAGAGCCTATTTAATGCTTTCCATATATTTTCTATTTATCGAAGAATATCCCTTTATATCTTTCTTAGATAAGTTGGAAGTCAAATTAGTTTAATGCAGTTTTGTTCCAAAGATCGAGTGAATTCTAAAAACACCTTTATAATTGAAATGGGGCAATTTTGGACGAAGATATGGCCATTTATTTCAAGGTAGACCCTATTTAATGCTTTCCATATATTTTCTATTTATCGAAGAATATCCCTTAATATCTTTCTTAGATGAGTCGGAAGTCAAATTATTTTAATGAAGTTTTGTTTCAAAGATCGAGTGAATTCTAAAAACACCTTTATAATTGAAATGGGGCAATGTTGGACGAAGATATGGCCATTTATTTCAACGTAGACCCTATTTAATGCTTTCCATATATTTTCTATTATTCGAAGAATATCCCTTAATATCTTTCTTAGATGAGTCGGAAGTCAAATTATTTTAAAGCAGTTTTGTTCCAAAGATCGAGTGAATTCTAAAAACACCTTTATAATTGAAATGGGGCAATCTGAGACAAAGATATGGCCATTTATTTTAAGGTTGACCCTATTTAATGTTTGCCTTATATTTTCTATTAATCGAAGAATATCTCTTAATATCTTTCTTAGATGAGTCGGAAGTCAAATTATTTTAAAGCAGTTTTGTTTCGAAGATTGAGTGAATTCTAAAATTACCGTTATAATTGAAATGGGGCAATTTTGGACGAAGATATGGCCATTTATTTCAAGGTAGACCCTATTTAATGCTTTCCATATATTTTCTATTTATCGAAGAATATCCCTTAATATCTTTCTTAGATGAGTCGGAAGTCAAATTATTTTAAAGCAGTTTTGTTCCAAAGATCGAGTAAATTCCAAAAACACCTTTATAATTGAAATGGGGCAATCTGAGACAAAGATATGGCCATTTATTTTAAGGTTGACCCTATTTAATGTTTGCCTTATATTTTCTATTAATCGAAGAATATCTCTTAACATCTTTCTTAGATGAGTCGGAAGTCAAATTATTTTAATGTAGTTTTGTTTCAAAGGTCGATTGAATTCTAAAAACACCTTTATAATTGAAATGGGGCAATTTTGGACGAAGACATGGCCATTTATTTCAACGTAGACACTATTTAATGCTTTCCATATATTTTCTATTATTCGAAGAATATCCCTTAATATCTTTCTTAGATGAGTCGGAAGTCAAATTATTTTAAAGCAGTTTTGTTCCAAAGATCGAGTGAATTCTAAAAACACCTTTATAATTGAAATGGGGCAATCTGAGACAAAGATATGGCCATTTATTTTAAGGTTGACCCTATTTAATGTTTGCCTTATATTTTCTATTAATCGAAGAATATCTCTTAATATCTTTCTTAGATGAGTCGGAAGTCAAATTATTTTAATGTAGTTTTGTTTCAAAGGTCGATTGAATTCTAAAAACACCTTTATAATTGAAATGGGGCAATTTTGGACGAAGATATGGCCATTTATTTCAACGTAGACCCTATTTAATGCTTTCCATATATTTTCTATTATTCGAAGAATATCCCTTAATATCTTTCTTAGATGAGTCGGAAGTCAAATTATTTCAATGTAGTTTTATTCCAAAGAATTCTAAAAACACCTTTATAATTGAAATGGGGCAATTTTTGACGAAGATATGGCCATTTATTTCAACGTAGACCCTATTTAATGCTTTCCATATATTTTCTATTATTCGAAGAATATCCCTTAATATCTTTCTTAGATGAGTCGGAAGTCAAATTATTTAAATGCAGTTTTGTTCCAAAGAATTCTAAAAACACCTTTATAATTGAAATGGGGCAATTTTTGACGAAGATATGGCCATTTATTTCAAGGTAGAGCCTATTTAATGCTTTCCATATATTTTCTATTATTCGAAGAATATCCCTTAATATCTTTCTTAGATAAGTCGGAAGTCAAATTATTTAAATGCAGTTTTGTTCCAAAGAATTCTAAAAACACCTTTATAATTGAAATGGGGCAATTTCGGACGAAGATATGGCCATTTATTTCAACGTAGACCCTATTTAATGCTTTCCATATATTTTCTATTATTCGAAGAATATCCCTTAATATCTTTCTTAGATGAGTCGGAAGTCAAATTATTTTAATGCAGTTTTGTTCCAAAGATCGAGTGAATTCTAAAAACACCTTTATAATTGAAATGGGGCAATCTGAGACAAAGATATGGCCATTTATTTTAAGGTTGACCCTATTTAATGTTTGCCTTATATTTTCTATTAATCGAAGAATATCTCTTAATATCTTTCTTAGATGAGTCGGAAGTCAAATTATTTTAAAACAGTTTTGTTCCAAAGATCGAGTAAATTCCAAAAACACCTTTATAATTGAAATGGGGCAATCTGAGACAAAGATATGGCCATTTATTTTAAGGTTGACCCTATTTAATGTTTGCCTTATATTTTCTATTAATCGAAGAATATCTCTTAATATCTTTCTTAGATGAGTCGGAAGTCAAATTATTTTAATGTAGTTTTGTTTCAAAGGTCGATTGAATTCTAAAAACACCTTTATAATTGAAATGGGGCAATTTTGGACGAAGATATGGCAATTTATTTCAACGTAGACCCTATTTAATGCTTTCCATATATTTTCTATTATTCGAAGAATATCCCTTAATATCTTTCTTAGATGAGTCGGAAGTCAAATTATTTCAATGCAGTTTTGTTCCAAAGATCGAGTGAATTCTAAAAACACCTTTATAATTGAAATGGGGCAATCTGAGACAAAGATATGGCCATTTATTTTAAGGTTGACCCTATTTAATGTTTGCCTTGTATTTTCTATTAATCGAAGAATATCTCTTCATATCTTTCTTAGATGAGTCGGAAGTCAAATTATTTTAAAGCAGTTTTGTTTCGAAGATTGAGTGAATTCTAAAATTACCGTTATAATTGAAATGGGGCAATTTTTGGACGAAGATATGGCCATTTATTTCAAGGTAGACCCTATTTAATGCTTTCCATATATTTTCTATTTATCGAAGAATATCCCTTAATATCTTTCTTAGAAGAGTCGGAAGTCAAATTATTTTAATGCAGTTTTGTTCCAAAGATCGAGTGAATTCTAAAAACATCTTTATAATTGAAATGGGGTAATTTTGGCGAGGATATGGCCATTTATTTCAAAGTAGACCCTATTTAATGCTTTCCATATATTTTCTATTTATCGAAGAATTTCCCTTAATATCTTTCTTAGAAGAGTCGGAAGTCAAATTATTTTAAAGCAGTTTTGTTCCAAAGATCGAGTGAATTCTAAAAACACCTTTATAATTGAAATGGGGCAATCTGAGACAAAGATATGGCCATTTATTTTAAGGTTGACCCTATTTAATGTTTGCCTTATATTTTCTATTAATCGAAGAATATCTCATAATATCTTTCTTAGATGAGTCGGAAGTCAAATTATTTTAATGTAGTTTTGTTTCAAAGGTCGATTGAATTCTAAAAACACCTTTATAATTGAAATGGGGCAATTTTGGACGAAGATATGGCCATTTATTTCAACGTAGACCCTATTTAATGCTTTCCATATATTTTCTATTATTCGAAGAATATCCCTTAATATCTTTCTTAGATGAGTCGGAAGTCAAATTATTTAAATGCAGTTTTGTTCCAAAGAATTCTAAAAACACCTTTATAATTGAAATGGGGCAATTTTTGACGAAGATATGGCCATTTATTTCAAGGTAGAGCCTATTTAATGCTTTCCATATATTTTCTATTTATCGAAGAATATCCCTTTATATCTTTCTTAGATAAGTTGGAAGTCAAATTAGTTTAATGCAGTTTTGTTCCAAAGATCGAGTGAATTCTAAAAACACCTTTATAATTGAAATGGGGCAATTTTGGACGAAGATATGGCCATTTATTTCAAGGTAGACCCTATTTAATGCTTTCCATATATTTTCTATTATTCGAAGAATATCCCTTAATATCTTTCTTAGATGAGTCGGAAGTCAAATTATTTCAATGCAGATTTGCTCCAAAGATCATGCGAATTCTAAGAACACCTTTATGATTGAAATGGAGCAATGTTTGACCGAAGATATGGCGATTTATTTTCAAGGTAGAGCCTATTTAATGCTTTCCATATATTTTCTATTTATCGAAGAATATCCCTTAATATCTTTCTTAGATAAGTCGGAAGTCAAATTATTTTAATGCAGTTTTGTTCCAAAGATCAAGCGAATTCTAAAAACACCTTTATAATTGAAATGGGGCAATTTTAGACGAAGATATGGCCATTTATTTCAAGGTAGACCCTATTTAATGCTTTCCATATATTTTCTGTTAATCAAGAATATCCCTTAATATCTTTCTTAGATGAGTCGGAAGTCAAATTATTTTAAAGCAGTTTTGTTCCAAAGATCGAGTGAATTCCAAAAACACCTTTATAATTGAAATGGGGCAATCTGAGACAAAGATATGGCCATTTATTTTAAGGTTGACCCTATTTAATGTTTGCCTTATATTTTCTATTAATCGAAGAATATCTCATAATATCTTTCTTAGATGAGTCGGAAGTCAAATTATTTTGATGTAGTTTTGTTTCAAAGGTCGATTGAATTCTAAAAACACCTTTATAATTGAAATGGGGCAATTTTGGACGAAGATATGGCCATTTATTTCAACGTAGACCCTATTTAATGCTTTCCATATATTTTCTATTATTCGAAGAATATCTTTTAATATCTTTCTTAGATGAGTCGGAAGTCAAATTATTTAAATGCAGTTTTGTTCCAAAGAATTCTAAAAACACCTTTATAATTGAAATGGGGCAATTTTTGACGAAGATATGGCCATTTATTTCAAGGTAGAGCCTATTTAATGCTTTCCATATATTTTCTATTTATCGAAGAATATCCCTTCAAATCTTTCTTAGATAAGTCGGAAGTCAAAATATTTTAATGCAGTTTTGTTCCAAAGATCGAGTGAATTCTAAAAACACCTTTATAATTGAAATGGGGCTATTTTGGACGAAGATATGGCCATTTATTTCAAGGTAGACCCTATTTAATGCTTTCCATATATTTTCTATTTATCGAAGAATATCCCTTAATATCTTTCTTAGATGAGTCGGAAGTCAAATTATTTTAATGAAGTTTTGTTTCAAAGGTCGATTGAATTCTAAAAACACCTTTATAATTGAAATGGGGCAATCTGAGACAAAGATATGGCCATTTATTTTAAGGTTGACCCTATTTAATGTTTGCCTTATATTTTCTATTAATCGAAGAATATCTCTTAATATCTTTCTTAGATGAGTCGGAAGTCAAATTATTTTAAAGCAGTTTTGTTTCGAAGATTGAGTGAATTCTAAAATTACCGTTATAATTGAAATGGGGTAATTTTGGACGAAGATATGGCCATTTATTTCAAGGTAGACCCTATTTAATGCTTTCCATATATTTTCTATTTATCGAAGAATATCCCTTAATATCTTTCTTAGATGAGTCGGAAGTCAAATTATTTTAAAGCAGTTTTGTTCCAAAGATCGAGTAAATTCCAAAAACACCTTTATAATTGAAATGGGGCAATCTGAGACAAAGATATGGCCATTTATTTTAAGGTTGACCCTATTTAATGTTTGCCTTATATTTTCTATTAATCGAAGAATATCTCTTAACATCTTTCTTAGATGAGTCGGAAGTCAAATTATTTTAATGTAGTTTTGTTTCAAAGGTCGATTGAATTCTAAAAACACCTTTATAATTGAAATGGGGCAATTTTGGACGAAGATATGGCCATTTATTTCAACGTAGACACTATTTAATGCTTTCCATATATTTTCTATTATTCGAAGAATATCCCTTAATATCTTTCTTAGATGAGTCGGAAGTCAAATTATTTTAAAGCAGTTTTGTTCCAAAGATCGAGTGAATTCTAAAAACACCTTTATAATTGAAATGGGGCAATCTGAGACAAAGATATGGCCATTTATTTTAAGGTTGACCCTATTTAATGTTTGCCTTATATTTTCTATTAATCGAAGAATATCTCTTAATATCTTTCTTAGATGAGTCGGAAGTCAAATTATTTTAATGTAGTTTTGTTTCAAAGATCGATTGAATTCTAAAAACACCTTTATAATTGAAATGGGGCAATTTTGGACGAAGATATGGCCATTTATTTCAACGTAGACCCTATTTAATGCTTTCCATATATTTTCTATTATTCGAAGAATATCCCTTAATATCTTTCTTAGATGAGTCGGAAGTCAAATTATTTCAATGTAGTTTTATTCCAAAGAATTCTAAAAACACCTTTATAATTGAAATGGGGCAATTTTTGACGAAGATATGGCCATTTATTTCAACGTAGACCCTATTTAATGCTTTCCATATATTTTCTATTATTCGAAGAATATCCCTTAATATCTTTCTTAGATGAGTCGGAAGTCAAATTATTTAAATGCAGTTTTGTTCCAAAGAATTCTAAAAACACCTTTATAATTGAAATGGGGCAATTTTTGACGAAGATATGGCCATTTATTTCAAGGTAGAGCCTATTTAATGCTTTCCATATATTTTCTATTTATCGAAGAATATCCCTTCATATCTTTCTTAGATAAGTTGGAAGTCAAATTATTTTAATGAAGTTTTGTTTCAAAGGTCGATTGAATTCTAAAAACACCTTTATAATTGAAATGGGGCAATGTTGGACGAAGATATGGCCATTTATTTCAACGTAGACCCTATTTAATGCTTTCCATATATTTTCTATTATTCGAAGAATATCCCTTAATATCTTTCTTAGATGAGTCGGAAGTCAAATTATTTAAATGCAGTTTTGTTCCAAAGAATTCTAAAAACACCTTTATAATTGAAATGGGGCAATTTCGGACGAAGATATGGCCATTTATTTCAACGTAGACCCTATTTAATGCTTTCCATATATTTTCTATTATTCGAAGAATATCCCTTAATATCTTTCTTAGATGAGTCGGAAGTCAAATTATTTTAATGCAGTTTTGTTCCAAAGATCGAGTGAATTCTAAAAACACCTTTATAATTGAAATGGGGCAATCTGAGACAAAGATATGGCCATTTATTTTAAGGTTGACCCTATTTAATGCTTTCCATATATTTTCTATTTATCGAAGAATATCCCTTAATATCTTTCTTAGAAGAGTCGGAAGTCAAATTATTTTAAAGCAGTTTTGTTCCAAAGATCGAGTGAATTCTAAAAACACCTTTATAATTGAAATGGGGCAATCTGAGACAAAGATATGGCCATTTATTTTAAGGTTGACCCTATTTAATGTTTGCCTTATATTTTCTATTAATCGAAGAATATCTCATAATATCTTTCTTAGATGAGTCGGAAGTCAAATTATTTTAATGTAGTTTTGTTTCAAAGGTCGATTGAATTCTAAAAACACCTTTATAATTGAAATGGGGCAATTTTGGACGAAGATATGGCCATTTATTTCAACGTAGACCCTATTTAATGCTTTCCATATATTTTCTATTATTCGAAGAATATCCCTTAATATCTTTCTTAGATGAGTCGGAAGTCAAATTATTTAAATGCAGTTTTGTTCTAAAGAATTCTAAAAACACCTTTATAATTGAAATGGGGCAATTTTTGACGAAGATATGGCCATTTATTTCAAGGTAGAGCCTATTTAATGCTTTCCATATATTTTCTATTTATCGAAGAATATCCCTTTATATCTTTCTTAGATAAGTTGGAAGTCAAATTAGTTTAATGCAGTTTTGTTCCAAAGATCGAGTGAATTCTAAAAACACCTTTATAATTGAAATGGGGCAATTTTGGACGAAGATATGGCCATTTATTTCAAGGTAGACCCTATTTAATGCTTTCCATATATTTTCTATTTATCGAAGAATATCCCTTAATATCTTTCTTAGATGAGTCGGAAGTCAAATTATTTTAATGAAGTTTTGTTTCAAAGATCGAGTGAATTCTAAAAACACCTTTATAATTGAAATGGGGCAATGTTGGACGAAGATATGGCCATTTATTTCAACGTAGACCCTATTTAATGCTTTCCATATATTTTCTATTATTCGAAGAATATCCCTTAATATCTTTCTTAGATGAGTCGGAAGTCAAATTATTTTAAAGCAGTTTTGTTCCAAAGATCGAGTGAATTCTAAAAACACCTTTATAATTGAAATGGGGCAATCTGAGACAAAGATATGGCCATTTATTTTAAGGTTGACCCTATTTAATGTTTGCCTTATATTTTCTATTAATCGAAGAATATCTCTTAATATCTTTCTTAGATGAGTCGGAAGTCAAATTATTTTAAAGCAGTTTTGTTTCGAAGATTGAGTGAATTCTAAAATTACCGTTATAATTGAAATGGGGCAATTTTGGACGAAGATATGGCCATTTATTTCAAGGTAGACCCTATTTAATGCTTTCCATATATTTTCTATTTATCGAAGAATATCCCTTAATATCTTTCTTAGATGAGTCGGAAGTCAAATTATTTTAAAGCAGTTTTGTTCCAAAGATCGAGTAAATTCCAAAAACACCTTTATAATTGAAATGGGGCAATCTGAGACAAAGATATGGCCATTTATTTTAAGGTTGACCCTATTTAATGTTTGCCTTATATTTTCTATTAATCGAAGAATATCTCTTAACATCTTTCTTAGATGAGTCGGAAGTCAAATTATTTTAATGTAGTTTTGTTTCAAAGGTCGATTGAATTCTAAAAACACCTTTATAATTGAAATGGGGCAATTTTGGACGAAGACATGGCCATTTATTTCAACGTAGACACTATTTAATGCTTTCCATATATTTTCTATTATTCGAAGAATATCCCTTAATATCTTTCTTAGATGAGTCGGAAGTCAAATTATTTTAAAGCAGTTTTGTTCCAAAGATCGAGTGAATTCTAAAAACACCTTTATAATTGAAATGGGGCAATCTGAGACAAAGATATGGCCATTTATTTTAAGGTTGACCCTATTTAATGTTTGCCTTATATTTTCTATTAATCGAAGAATATCTCTTAATATCTTTCTTAGATGAGTCGGAAGTCAAATTATTTTAATGTAGTTTTGTTTCAAAGGTCGATTGAATTCTAAAAACACCTTTATAATTGAAATGGGGCAATTTTGGACGAAGATATGGCCATTTATTTCAACGTAGACCCTATTTAATGCTTTCCATATATTTTCTATTATTCGAAGAATATCCCTTAATATCTTTCTTAGATGAGTCGGAAGTCAAATTATTTCAATGTAGTTTTATTCCAAAGAATTCTAAAAACACCTTTATAATTGAAATGGGGCAATTTTTGACGAAGATATGGCCATTTATTTCAACGTAGACCCTATTTAATGCTTTCCATATATTTTCTATTATTCGAAGAATATCCCTTAATATCTTTCTTAGATGAGTCGGAAGTCAAATTATTTAAATGCAGTTTTGTTCTAAAGAATTCTAAAAACACCTTTATAATTGAAATGGGGCAATTTTTGACGAAGATATGGCCATTTATTTCAAGGTAGAGCCTATTTAATGCTTTCCATATATTTTCTATTTATCGAAGAATATCCCTTCATATCTTTCTTAGATAAGTTGGAAGTCAAATTATTTTAATGAAGTTTTGTTTCAAAGGTCGATTGAATTCTAAAAACACCTTTATAATTGAAATGGGGCAATGTTGGACGAAGATATGGCCATTTATTTCAACGTAGACCCTATTTAATGCTTTCCATATATTTTCTATTATTCGAAGAATATCCCTTAATATCTTTCTTAGATAAGTCGGAAGTCAAATTATTTAAATGCAGTTTTGTTCCAAAGAATTCTAAAAACACCTTTATAATTGAAATGGGGCAATTTCGGACGAAGATATGGCCATTTATTTCAACGTAGACCCTATTTAATGCTTTCCATATATTTTCTATTATTCGAAGAATATCCCTTAATATCTTTCTTAGATGAGTCGGAAGTCAAATTATTTTAATGCAGTTTTGTTCCAAAGATCGAGTGAATTCTAAAAACACCTTTATAATTGAAATGGGGCAATCTGAGACAAAGATATGGCCATTTATTTTAAGGTTGACCCTATTTAATGTTTGCCTTATATTTTCTATTAATCGAAGAATATCTCTTAATATCTTTCTTAGATGAGTCGGAAGTCAAATTATTTTAAAACAGTTTTGTTCCAAAGATCGAGTAAATTCCAAAAACACCTTTATAATTGAAATGGGGCAATCTGAGACAAAGATATGGCCATTTATTTTAAGGTTGACCCTATTTAATGTTTGCCTTATATTTTCTATTAATCGAAGAATATCTCTTAATATCTTTCTTAGATGAGTCGGAAGTCAAATTATTTTAATGTAGTTTTTGTTTCAAAGGTCGATTGAATTCTAAAAACACCTTTATAATTGAAATGGGGCAATTTTGGACGAAGATATGGCAATTTATTTCAACGTAGACCCTATTTAATGCTTTCCATATATTTTCTATTATTCGAAGAATATCCCTTAATATCTTTCTTAGATGAGTCGGAAGTCAAATTATTTCAATGCAGTTTTGTTCCAAAGATCGAGTGAATTCTAAAAACACCTTTATAATTGAAATGGGGCAATCTGAGACAAAGATATGGCCATTTATTTTAAGGTTGACCCTATTTAATGTTTGCCTTGTATTTTCTATTAATCGAAGAATATCTCTTCATATCTTTCTTAGATGAGTCGGAAGTCAAATTATTTTAAAGCAGTTTTGTTTCGAAGATTGAGTGAATTCTAAAATTACCGTTATAATTGAAATGGGGCAATTTTGGACGAAGATATGGCCATTTATTTCAAGGTAGACCCTATTTAATGCTTTCCATATATTTTCTATTTATCGAAGAATATCCCTTAATATCTTTCTTAGAAGAGTCGGAAGTCAAATTATTTTAATGCAGTTTTGTTCCAAAGATCGAGTGAATTCTAAAAACATCTTTATAATTGAAATGGGGTAATTTTGGCGAGGATATGGCCATTTATTTCAAAGTAGACCCTATTTAATGCTTTCCATATATTTTCTATTTATCGAAGAATTTCCCTTAATATCTTTCTTAGAAGAGTCGGAAGTCAAATTATTTTAAAGCAGTTTTGTTCCAAAGATCGAGTGAATTCTAAAAACACCTTTATAATTGAAATGGGGCAATCTGAGACAAAGATATGGCCATTTATTTTAAGGTTGACCCTATTTAATGTTTGCCTTATATTTTCTATTAATCGAAGAATATCTCATAATATCTTTCTTAGATGAGTCGGAAGTCAAATTATTTTAATGTAGTTTTGTTTCAAAGGTCGATTGAATTCTAAAAACACCTTTATAATTGAAATGGGGCAATTTTGGACGAAGATATGGCCATTTATTTCAACGTAGACCCTATTTAATGCTTTCCATATATTTTCTATTATTCGAAGAATATCCCTTAATATCTTTCTTAGATGAGTCGGAAGTCAAATTATTTCAATGTAGTTTTATTCCAAAGAATTCTAAAAACACCTTTATAATTGAAATGGGGCAATTTTTGACGAAGATATGGCCATTTATTTCAAGGTAGAGCCTATTTAATGCTTTCCATATATTTTCTATTTATCGAAGAATATCCCTTTATATCTTTCTTAGATAAGTTGGAAGTCAAATTAGTTTAATGCAGTTTTGTTCCAAAGATCGAGTGAATTCTAAAAACACCTTTATAATTGAAATGGGGCAATTTTGGACGAAGATATGGCCATTTATTTCAAGGTAGACCCTATTTAATGCTTTCCATATATTTTCTATTATTCGAAGAATATCCCTTAATATCTTTCTTAGATGAGTCGGAAGTCAAATTATTTCAATGCAGTTTTATTCCAAAGAATTCTAAAAACACCTTTATAATTGAAATGGGGCAATTTTTGACGAAGATATGGCCATTTATTTCAAGGTAGAGCCTATTTAATGCTTTCCATATATTTTCTATTTATCGAAGAATATCCCTTCATATCTTTCTTAGATAAGTCGGAAGTCAAATTATTTTAATGCAGTTTTGTTCCAAAGATCGAGTGAATTCTAAAAACACCTTTATAATTGAAATGGGGCAATTTTGGACGAAGATATGGCCATTTATTTCAAGGTAGACCCTATTTAATGCTTTCCATATATTTTCTATTTATCGAAGAATATCCCTTAATATCTTTCTTAGATGAGTCGGAAGTCAAACAATTTTAATGAAGTTTTGTTCCAAAGATTGAGTGAATTCTAAAAACGCCTTTATAATTGAAATGGGGCAATTTTTGACGAAGATATGGCCATTTATTTCAAGGTAGAGCCTATTTAATGCTTTCCATATATTTTCTATTAATCGAAGAATATCCCTTAATATCTTTCTTAGATGAGTCGGAAGTCAAATTATTTTAATGCAGTTTTGTTCCAAAGATTGAGTGAATTCTAAAAACACCTTTATAATTGAAATGGGGCAATTTTTTTACGAAGATATGGCCATTTATTTCTAGGTAGACCCTATTTAATGCTTTCCATATATTTTCTGTTAATCAAGAATATCCCTTAATATCTTTCTTAGATGAGTCGGAAGTCAAATTAATTTAATGAAGTTTTGTTCCAAAGGTCGAGCGAATTCTAAAAACAGCTTTATAATTGAAATGGGGCAATTTTTGACGAAGATATGGCCATTTATTTCAAGGTAGAGCCTATTTAATGCTTTCCATATATTTTCTATTTATCGAAGAATATCCCTTCATATCTTTCTTAGATAAGTCGGAAGTCAAATTATTTTAAATGCAGTTTTGTTCCAAAGAATTCTAAAAACACCTTTATAATTGAAATGGGGCAATTTTTGACGAAGATATGGCCATTTATTTCAAGGTAGACCCTATTTAATGCTTTCCATATATTTTCTATTTATCGAAGAATATCCCTTCATATCTTTCTTAGATAAGTCGGAAGTCAAATTAGTTTAATGCAGTTTTGTTCCAAAGATCGAGTGAATTCTAAAAACACCTTTATAATTGAAATGGGGCAATTTTGGACGAAGATATGGCCATTTAATTCAAGGTAGACCCTATTTAATGCTTTCCATATATTTTCTATTTATCGAAGAATATCCCTTAATATCTTTCTTAGATGAGTCGGAAGTCAAATTATTTTAATGAAGTTTTGTTTCAAAGGTCGATTGAATTCTAAAAACACCTTTATAATTGAAATGGGGCAATTTTGGACGAAGATATGGCCATTTATTTCAACGTAGACCCTATTTAATGCTTTCCATATATTTTCTATTATTCGAAGAATATCCCTTAATATCTTTCTTAGATGAGTCGGAAGTCAAATTATTTTAAAGCAGTTTTGTTCCAAAGATCGAGTGAATTCTAAAAACACCTTTATAATTGAAATGGGGCAATCTGAGACAAAGATATGGCCATTTATTTTAAGGTTGACCCTATTTAATGTTTGCCTTATATTTTCTATTAATCGAAGAATATCTCTTAATATCTTTCTTAGATGAGTCGGAAGTCAAATTATTTTAAAGCAGTTTTGTTTCGAAGATTGAGTGAATTCTAAAAATTACCGTTATAATTGAAATGGGGCAATTTTGGACGAAGATATGGCCATTTATTTCAAGGTAGACCCTATATAATGCTTTCCATATATTTTCTATTTATCGAAGAATATCCCTCAATATCTTTCTTAGATGAGTCGGAAGTCAAATTATTTTAATGCAGTTTTGTTCCAAAGATCGAGTAAATTCCAAAAACACCTTTATAATTGAAATGGGGCAATCTGAGACAAAGATATGGCCATTTATTTTAAGGTTGACCCTATTTAATGTTTGCCTTATATATTCTATTAATCGAAGAATATCTCTTAATATCTTTCTTAGATGAGTCGGAAGTCAAATTATTTTAATGTAGTTTTGTTTCAAAGGTCGATTGAATTCTAAAAACACCTTTATAATTGAAATGGGGCAATTTTGGACGAAGATATGGCCATTTATTTCAACGTAGACCCTATTTAATGCTTTCCATATATTTTCTATTATTCGAAGAATATCCCTTAATATTTTTCTTAGATGAGTCGGAAGTCAAATTATTTCAATGCAGTTTTGTTCCAAAGGAATTCTAAAAACACCTTTATAATTGAAATGGGGCAATTTTTGACGAAGATATGGCCATTTATTTCAAGGTAGAGCCTATTTAATGCTTTCCATATATTTTCTATTTATCGAAGAATATCCCTTAATATCTTTCTTAGATAAGTCGGAAGTCAAATTATTTTAATGCAGTTTTGTTCCAAAGATCAAGTGAATTCTAAAAACACCTTTATAATTGAAATGGGGCAATTTTTGACGAAGATATGGCCATTTATTTCAAGGTAGACCCTATTTAATGCTTTCCATATATTTTCTATTTATCGAAGAATATCCCTTAATATCTTTCTTAGATGAGTCGGAAGTCAAATAATTTTAATGAAGTTTTGTTCCAAAGATCAAGTGAATTCTAAAAACGCCTTTATAATTGAAATGGGGCAATTTTTGACGAAGATATGGCCATTTATTTCAAGGTAGACCCTATTTAATGCTTTCCATATATTTTCTATTTATCGAAGAATATCCCTTAATATCTTTTTTAGATGAGTCGGAAGTCAAATTATTTTAATGCAGTTTTGTTTCAAAGATTGAGCGAATTCTAAAAACACCTTTATAATTGAAGTGGGGCAATTTTTGACGAAGATATGGCCATTTATTTCAAGGTAGACCCTATTTAATGCTTTCCATATATTTTCTATTTATCGACGAATATCCCTTAATATCTTTCTTAGATGAGTCGGAAGTCAAATTATTTTAATGCAGTTTTGTTCCAAAGATCGAATGAATTCTAAAAACACCTTTATAATTGAAAATGGGGCAATTTTGGACGAAGATATGGCCATTTATTTCAAGGTAGACCCTATTTAATGCTTTCCATATATTTTCTATTTATCGAAGAATATCCCTTAATATCTTTCTTAGATGAGTCGGAAGTCAAATTATTTTAATGCAGTTTTGTTCCAAAGATTGAGTGAATTCTAAAAACATCTTTATAATTGAAATGGGGCAATTTTTTACGAAGATATGGCCATTTATTTCAAGGTAGACCCTATTTAATGCTTTCCATATATTTTCTGTTAATCAAGAATATCCCTTAATATCTTTCTTAGATGAGTCGGAAGTCAAATTATTTTAATGAAGTTTTGTTTCAAAGGTCGAGCGAATTCTAAAACCACCTTTATAGGTGAAATGGGGCAATTTTTGACGAAGATATGGCCATTTATTTCAAGGTAGAGCCTATTTAATGCTTTCCATATATTTTCTATTTATCGAAAAATATCCCTTCATATCTTTCTTAGATAAGTCGGAAGTCAAATTATTTTAATGCAGTTTTGTTCCACAGATCGAGTGAATTCTAAAAACACCTTTATAATTGAAATGGGGCAATTTTGGACGAAGATATGGCCATTTATTTCAAGGTAGATCCTATTTAATGCTTTCCATATATTTTCTGTTTATCGAAGAATATCCCTTAATATCTTTCTTAGATGAGTCGGAAGTCAAATTATTTTAATGCAGTTTTGTTCCAAAGATTGAGTGAATTCTAAAAACACCTTTATAATTGAAATGGGGCAATTTTTGACGAAGATATGGCCATTTATTTCTAGGTGGAGCCTATTTAATGCTTTCCATATATTTTCTATTTATCAAAGAATATCCCTTAATATCTTTCTTAGATGAGTCGGAAGTCAAATTATTTTAATGAAGTTTTGTTCCAAAGATCGAGCGAATTTTAAAAACACCTTTATAATTGAAATGGGGCAATTTTTGACGAAGATATGGCCATTTATTTCAAGGTTGACCCTATTTAATGTTTGCCTTATATTTTCTATTAATCGAAGAATATCCCTTAATATCTTTCTTAGATGAGTCGGAAGTCAAATTATTTAAATGCAGTTTTGTTCCAAAGATCGAGCGAATTCTAAAAACATCTTTATAATTGAAATGGGGCAATTTTTGACAAAGATATGGCCATTTATTTCAAGGTAGACCCTATTTAATGCTTTCCATATATTTTCTATTAATCGAAGAATATCCCTTAATATCTTTCTTAGATGAGTCGGAAGTCAAATTATTTTAATGCAGTTTTGTTCCAAAGATCGAGTGAATTCTAAAAACACCTTTATAATTGAAATGGGGAAATTTTTGACGAAGATATGGCCATTTATTTCAAGGTAGACCCTATTTAATGCTTTCCATATATTTTCTATTTATCGACGAATATCCCTTAATATCTTTCTTAGATAAGTCGGAAGTCAAATTATTTTAATGCAGTTTTGTTCCAAAGATCGAATGAATTCTAAAAACACCTTTATAATTGAAAAGGGGCAATTTTGGACGAAGATATGGCCATTTATTTCAAGGTAGACCCTATTTAATGCTTTCCATATATTTTCTATTTATCGAAGAATATCCCTTAATATCTTTCTTAGATGAGTCGGAAGTCAAATTATTTTAATGAAGTTTTGTTCCAAAGATCGAGCGAATTTTAAAAACACCTTTATAATTGAAATGGGGCAATTTTGGACGAAGATATGGCCATTTATTTCAAGGTTGACCCTATTTAATGTTTGCCCTATATTTTCTATTAATCGAAGAATATCCCTTAATATCTTTCTTAGATGAGTCGGAAGTCAAATTATTTAAATGCAGTTTTGTTCCAAAGATCAAGTGAATTCTAAAAACACCCTTATAATTGAAATGGGGCAATTTTTGACGAAGATATGGCCATTTATTTCAAGGTAGACCCTATTTAATGCTTTCCATATATTTTCTATTAATCGAAGAATATCCCTTAATATCTTTCTTAGATGAGTCGGAAGTCAAATTATTTTAATGCAGTTTTGTTCCAAAGATCGAGTGAATTCTAAAATTTCCTTTATAATTGAAATGGGGCAATTTTTGACGAAGATATGGCCATTTATTTCAAGGTAGACCCTATTTAATGCTTTCCATATATTTTCTATTTATCGAAAAATATCCCTTAATATCTTTCTTAGATGATTCGGAAGTCAAATTATTTTAATGCAGTTTTGTTCCAAAGATCAAGTGAATTCTAAAAACACCTTTATAATTGAAATGGGGCAATTTGAGACAAAGATATGGCCATTTATTTCAAGGTTGACCCTATTTAATGCTTTCCATATATTTTATATTTATCGAAGAATATCCCTTAATATCTTTCTTAGATGAGTCGGAAGTCAAATTATTTTAATGCAGTTTTGTTTCAAAGATTGACTAAATTCTACAAAACACCTTTATAATTGAAATGGGGCAATTTTGGACGAAGATATGGCCATTTATTTCAAGGTAGACCCTATTTAATGCTTTCCATATATTTTCTATTATTCGAAGAATATCCCTTAATATCTTTCTTAGATGAGTCGGAAGTCAAATTATTTTAATGCAGTTTTGTTTCGAAGATTGAGTGAATTCTAAAAACATCTTTATAGCTGAAATGGGGCAATTTTTGTTGAAGATATGGCCATTTATTTCAAGGTAGAGCCTATTTAATGCTTTCCATATATTTTCTATTTATCGAAGAATATCCCTTAATATCTTTCTTAGATGAGTCGGAAGTCAAATTATTTTAATGCAGTTTTGTTCCAAAGATTGAGTGAATTCTAAAAACACCTTAATAATTGAAGTGGGGCAATTTTTGACGAAGATATGGCCATTTATTTCAAGGTAGACCCTATTTAATGCTTTCCATATATTTTCTATTTATCGAAGAATATCCCTTAATATCTTTCTTAGATGAGTCGGAAGTCAAATTATTTTAATGCAGTTTTGTTCCAAAGATCAAGTGAATTCTAAAAACACCTTTTGAATTGAAATGGGGCAATTTGAGACAAAGATATGGCCATTTATTTCAAGGTAGACCCTATTTAATGCTTTCCATATATTTTCTATTTATCGAAGAATATCCCTTAATATCTTTCTTAGATGAGTCGGAAGTCAAATTATTTTAATGCAGTTTTGTTCCAAAGATCGAGTGAATTCTAAAAACACCTTTATAATTGAAAGGGTGCAATTTTTGACGAAGATATGGCCATTTATTTCAAGGTTGATCCTATTTAATGCTTTCCATATATCTTCTATTTATCGAAGATTATCCCTTAATATCTTTCTTAGATGAGCCGGAAGTCAAATTATTTTAATGCAGTTTTGTTTTTAAGATCGAGTGAATTCTAAAAACACCTTTATAATTGAAATGGGGCAATTTTTTACGAAGATATGGCCATTTATTTCAAGGTAGACCCTATTTAATGCTTTCCATATATTTTCTATTTATCGAAGAATATCCCTTGATATCTTTCTTAGATGAGTCGGAAGTCAAATTATTTTAATGCAGTTTTGTTCCAAAGATTTCGTGAATTCTAAGAACACCTTTATAATTGAAATGGGGCAATGTTTGTCGAAGATATGGCCATTTATTTCAAGGTAGAGCCTATTTAATGCTTACCATATATTTTCTATTTATCGAAGAATATCCCTTAATATCTTTCTTAGATGAGTCGGAAGTCAAATTATTTTAATGCAGTTTTGTTTCGAAGATTGAGTGAATTCTAAAAACACCTTTATAATTGAAATGGGGCAATTGTTGACGAAGATATGGCCATTTATTTCAAAGTAGACCCTATTTAATGCTTTCCATATATTTTCTATTTATCGAAGAATATCCCTTAATATCTTTTTTAGATGAGTCGGAAGTCAAATTATTTTAATGCAGTTTTGTTGCAAAGATCGAGCGAATTCTAAAAACATCTTTATAATTAAAATGGGGCAATTTTTGACGAAGATATGGCCATTTATTTCAAGGTAGATCCTATTTAATGCTTTCCATATATTTTCTATTTATCGAAGAATATCCCTTAATATCTTTCTTAGATGAGTCGGAAGTCAAATTATTTTAATGAAGTTTTGTTCCAAAGATTGAGTGAATTCTAAAAACTCCTTTATAATTGAAATGGGGCAATCTTAGACGAAGATATGGCCATTTATTTCAAGGTAGACCCTATTTAATGCTTTCCATATATTTTCTATTTATCGAAGATTATCCTTTAATATCTTTCTTAGATGAGTCGGAAGTCAAATTATTTTAATGAAGTTTTGTTCCAAAGATCGAGTGAATTCTAAAAACACCTTTATAATTGAAATGAAGCAATTTTGGACGAAGATATGGCCATTTATTTCAAGGTAGACCCTATTTAATGCTTTCCATATATTTTCTATTTATCGTAGGAATATCCGTTAATATCTTTCTCGATGAGTCGGAAGTCAAATTATTTTAATGCAGTTTTGTTCCAAAGATTGAGTGAATTCTAAAAACTCCTTTATAATTGAAATGGGGCAATCTTAGACGAAGATATGGCCATTTATTTCAAGGGAGAGCCTATTTAATGCTTTCCATATATTTTCTATTAATCGGAGAATATCCCTTAATATCTTGCTTAGATGAGTCGGAAGTCAAATTAATTTAATGCAGTTTTGTTCCAAAGATTAAGTGAATTCTAAAAACACCTTTATAATTGAAATGGGGCAATTTTTTACGAAGATATGGCCATTTATTTCAAGGTAGACCCTATTTAATGCTTTCCATATATTTTCTATTAATCGAAGAATATCCCTTAATATCTTGCTTAGATGAGTCGGAAGTCAAATTAATTTAATGAAGTTTTGTTCCAAAAGTCGAGCGAATTCTAAAAACACCTTTAAAATTGAAATGGGGCAATTTTTTACGAAGATATGGCCATTTATTTCAAGGTAGACCCTATTTAATGCTTTCCATATATTTTCTATTTATCGAAGAATATCCCTTAATATCTTTCTTAGATGAGTCGGAAGTCAAATTATTTTAATGCAGTTTTGTTCCAAAGATTGAGTGAATTCTAAAAACACCTTTATAATTGATATGGGGCAATTTTTGACGAAGATATGGCCATTTATTTCAAGGTAGACCCTATTTAATGCTTTCCATATATTTTCTGTTAATCAAGAATATCCCTTAATATCTTTCTTAGATGAGTCGGAAGTCAAATTATTTTAATGCAGTTTTGTTCCAAAGATTGAGTGAATTCTAAAAACACCTTTATAATTGAAATGAAGCAATTTTGGACGAAGATATGGCCATTTATTTCAAGGTAGACCCTATTTAATGCTTTCCATATATTTTCTATTTATCGAAGAATATCCCTTAATATCTTTCTTAGATGAGTCGGAAGTCAAATTATTTTAATGCAGTTTTGTTCCAAAGATTGAGCGAATTCTAAAAACACCTGTATAATTGAAATGGGGCAATTTTTGACGAAGATATGGCCATTTATTTCAAGGTAGACCCTATTTAATGCTTTCCATATATTTTCTGTTAATCAAGAATATCCCTTAATATCTTTCTTAGATGAGTCGGAAGTCAAATTATTTTAATGTAGTTTTGTTTCAAAGATCGAGTGAATTCTAAAAACACCTGTATAATTGAAATGGGGCAATTTGAGACAAAGATACGGCCATTTATTTCAAGGTAGACCCTATTTAATGCTTTCCATATATTTTCTATTTATCGAAGAATATCCCTTAATATCTTTCTTAGATGAGTCGGAAGTCAAATTATTTTAATGCAGTTTTGTTCCAAAGATTGAGTGAATTCTAAAAATACCTTTATAATTGAAAGGGGGCAATTTTGGACGAAGATATGGCCATTTATTTCAAGGTAGACCCTATTTAATGCTTTCAATATATTTTCTATTTATCGAAGATTATCCCTTAATATCTTTCTTAGATGAGTCGGAAGTCAAATTATTTTAATGCAGTTTTGTTCCAAAGATCGAGTGAATTCTAAAAACACCTGTATAATTGAAATGGGGCAATTTGAGACAAAGATATGGCCATTTATTTCAAGGTAGACCCTATTTAATGCTTTCCATATATTTTCTGTTAATCGAAGAATATCCCTTAATATCTTTCTTAGATGAGTCGGAAGTCAAATAATTTTAATGCAGTTTTGTTCCAAAGATCGAGTGAATTCTAAAAACACCTGTATAATTGAAATGGGGCAATTTGAGACAAAGATATGGCCATTTATTTCAAGGTTGACCCTATTTAATGCATTCCATATATTTTCTATTTATCGAAGAATATCCCTTAATATCTTTCTTAGATGAGTCGGAAGTCAAATTATTTTAATGTAGTTTTGTTTCAAAGATCGAGTGAATTCTAAAAACACCTGTATAATTGAAATGGGGCAATTTGTGACAAAGATATGGCCATTTATTTCAAGGTAGACCCTATTTAATGCTTTCCATATATTTTCTATTTATCGAAGAATATCCCTTAATATCTTTCTTAGATGAGTCGGAAGTCAAATTATTTTAATGCAGTTTTGTTCCAAAGATTGAGTGAATTCTAAAAATACCTTTATAATTGAAAGGGGGCAATTTTGGACGAAGATATGGCCATTTATTTCAAGGTAGACCCTATTTAATGCTTTCAATATATTTTCTATTTATCGAAGATTATCCCTTAATATCTTTCTTAGATGAGTCGGAAGTCAAATTATTTTAATGCAGTTTTGTTCCAAAGATCGAGTGAATTCTAAAAACACCTTTATAATTGAAATGGGGCAATTTGAGACAAAGATATGGCCATTTATTTCAAGGTAGACCCTATTTAATGCTTTCCATATATTTTCTGTTAATCAAGAATATCCCTTAATATCTTTCTTAGATGAGTCGGAAGTCAAATTATTTTAATGCAGTTTTGTTCCAAAGATCAAGTGAATTCTAAAAACACCTTTATAATTGAAATGGGGCAATTTGAGACAAAGATATGGCCATTTATTTCAAGGTAGACCCTATTTAATGCTTTCCATATATTTTCTATTTATCGAAGAATATCCCTTAATATCTTTCTTAGATGAGTCGGAAGTCAAATTATTTTAATGCAGTTTTGTTCCAAAGATTGAGTGAATTCTAAAAATACCTTTATAATTGAAAGGGGGCAATTTTGGACGAAGATATGGCCATTTATTTCAAGGTAGACCCTATTTAATGCTTTCAATATATTTTCTATTTATCGAAGAATATCCCTTAATATCTTTTTTAGATGAGTCGGAAGTCAAATTATTTTAATGCAGTTTTGTTCCAAAGATCAAGTGAATTCTAAAAACACCTTTATAATTGAAATGGGGCAATTTTTTACGAAGATATGGCCATTTATTTCAAGGTAGACCCTATTTAATGCTTTCCATATATTTTCTATTTATCGAAGAATATCCCTTGATATCTTTCTTAGATGAGTCGGAAGTCAAATTATTTTAATGCAGTTTTGTTCCAAAGATTTCGTGAATTCTAAGAACACCTTTATAATTGAAATGGGGCAATGTTTGTCGAAGATATGGCCATTTATTTCAAGGTAGAGCCTATTTAATGCTTTCCATATATTTTCTATTTATCGAAGAATATCCCTTAATATCTTTCTTAGATGAGTCGGAAGTCAAATTATTTTAATGCAGTTTTGTTCCAAAGATTGAGTGAATTCTAAAAACACCTTTATAATTGATATGGGGCAATTTTTGACGAAGATATGGCCATTTATTTCAAGGTAGACCCTATTTAATGCTTTCCATATATTTTCTGTTAATCAAGAATATCCCTTAATATCTTTCTTAGATGAGTCGGAAGTCAAATTATTTTAATAAAGTTTTGTTCCAAAAGTCGAGCGAATTCTAAAAACACCTTTAAAATTGAAATGGGGCAATTTTTTACGAAGATATGGCCATTTATTTCAAGGTAGACCCTATTTAATGCTTTCCATATATTTTCTATTTATCGAAGAATATCCCTTAATATCTTTCTTAGATGAGTCGGAAGTCAAATTATTTTTAATGCAGTTTTTGTTCCAAAGATTGAGCGAATTCTAAAAACACCTTTATAATTGAAATGGGGCAATTTTTGAAGAAGATATGGCCATTTATTTCAAGGTAGACCCTATTTAATGCTTTCCATATATTTTCTGTTAATCAAGAATATCCCTTAATATCTTTCTTAGATGAGTCGAAAGTCAAATTATTTTAATGCAGTTTTGTTTCGAAGATTGAGTGAATTCTAAAAACACCTTTATAATTGAAATGGGGCAATTTGAGACAAAGATATGGCCATTTATTTCAAGGTAGAGCCTATTTAATGCATTCCATATATTTTCTATTTATCGAAGAATATCCCTTAATATCTTTCTTAGATGAGTCGGAAGTCAAATTATTTTAATGCAGTTTTGTTTCAAAGATCGAGTGAATTCTAAAAACACCTGTATAATTGAAATGGGGCAATTTTTGACGAAGATATGGCCATTTATTTCAAGGTAGACCCTATTTAATGCTTTCCATATATTTTCTATTTATCGAAGAATATCCCTTAATATCTTTCTTAGATGAGTCGGAAGTCAAATTATTTTAATGCAGTTTTGTTCCAAAGATCAAGTGAATTCTAAAAACACCTTTATAATTGAAATGGGGCAATTTTTGACGAAGATATGGCCATTTATTTCAAGGTAGACCCTATTTAATACTTTCCGTATATTTTCTATTTATCGAAGAATATCCCTTGATATCTTTCTTAGATGAGTCGGAAGTCAAATTATTTTAATGCAGTTTTGTTCCAAAGATTTCGTGAATTCTAAGAACACCTTTATAATTGAAATGGGGCAATTTTTGACGAAGATATGGCCATTTATTTCAAGGTTGACCCTATTTAATGCTTTCCATATATTTTCTATTTATCGAAGAATATCCCTTAATATCTTTCTTAGATGAGTCGGAAGTCAAATTATTTTAATGCAGTTTTGTTTCGAAGATTGAGTGAATTCTAAAAACACCTTTATAATTGAAATGGGGCAATTGTTGACGAAGATATGGCCATTTATTTCAAAGTAGACCCTATTTAATGCTTTCCATATATTTTCTATTTATCGAAGAATATCCCTTAATATCTTTCTTAGATGAGTCGGAAGTCAAATTATTTTAATGCAGTTTTGTTGCAAAGATCGAGCGAATTCTAAAAACATCTTTATAATTAAAATGGGGCAATTTTTGACGAAGATATGGCCATTTATTTCAAGGTAGATCCTATTTAATGTTTGCCTTATAATTTCTATTAATCGAAGAATATCCCTTAATATCTTTCTTAGATGAGTCGAAAGTCAAATTATTTTAATGCAGTTTTGTTCCAAAGATCGAGTGAATTCTAAAAACACCTTTATAATTGAAATGGGGCAATCTTAGACGAAGATATGGCCATTTATTTCAAGGTAGACCCTATTTAATGCTTTCCATATATTTTCTATTTATCGAAGATTATCCTTTAATATCTTTCTTAGATGAGTCGGAAGTCAAATTATTTTAATGAAGTTTTGTTCCAAAGATCGAGTGAATTCTAAAAACACCTTTATAATTGAAATGAAGCAATTTTGGACGAAGATATGGCCATTTATTTCAAGGTAGACCCTATTTAATGCTTTCCATATATTTTCTATTTATCGAAGAATATCCCTTAATATCTTTCTTAGATGAGTCGGAAGTCAAATTATTTTAATGCAGTTTTGTTCCAAAGATTGAGTGAATTCTAAAAACTCCTTTATAATTGAAATGGGGCAATCTTAGACGAAGATATGGCCATTTATTTCAAGGTAGACCCTATTTAATGCTCTCCATATATTTTCTATTTATCGAAGAATATCCCTTAATATCTTTCTTAGATGAGTCGGAAGTCAAATTATTTTAATGCAGTTTTGTTCCAAAGATTGAGTGAATTCTAAAAACACCTTTATAATTGAAATGGGGCAATTTTTGACGAAGATATGGCCATTTATTTCAAGGTAGACCCTATTTAATGCTTTCCATATATTTTCTGTTAATCGAAGAATATCCCTTAATATCTTTCTTAGATGAGTCGGAAGTCAAATTAATTTAATGAAGTTTTGTTCCTAAAGATCGAGCGAATTCTAAAAACACCTTTAAAATTGAAATGGGGCAATTTTTTACGAAGATATGGCCATTTATTTCAAGGTAGACCCTATTTAATGCTTTCCATATATTTTCTATTTATCGAAGAATATCCCTTAATATCTTTCTTAGATGAGTCGGAAGTCAAATTATTTTAATGCAGTTTTGTTCCAAAGATTGAGTGAATTCTAAAAACACCGTTATAATTGATATGGGGCAATTTTTGACGAAGATATGGCCATTTATTTCAAGGTAGACCCTATTTAATGCTTTCCATATATTTTCTGTTAATCAAGAATATCCCTTAATATCTTTCTTAGATGAGTCGGAAGTCAAATTATTTTAATGCAGTTTTGTTCCAAAGATCGAGTGAATTCTAAAAACACCTTTATAATTGAAATGGGGCAATTTTGGACGAAGATATGGCCATTTATTTCAAGGTAGACCCTATTTAATGCTTTCCATATATTTTCTATTTATCGAAGAATATCCCTTAATATCTTTCTTAGATGAGTCGGAAGTCAAATTATTTTAATGCAGTTTTGTTCCAAAGATTGAGCGAATTCTAAAAACACCTTTATAATTGCAAGGGGGCAATTTTTGACGAAGATATGGCCATTTATTTCAAGGTAGACCCTATTTAATGCTTTCCATATATTTTCTGTTAATCGAAGAATATCCCTTAATATCTTTCTTAGATGAGTCGAAAGTCAAATTATTTTAATGCAGTTTTGTTCCAAAGATCGAGTGAATTCTAAAAACACCTTTATAATTGAAATGGAGCAATTTGAGACAAAGATATGGCCATTTATTTCAAGGTAGACCCTATTTAATGCTTTCCATATATTTTCTATTTATCGAAGAATATCCCTTAATATCTTTCTTAGATGAGTCGGAAGTCAAATTATTTTAATGCAGTTTTGTTCCAAAGATCGACTGAATTCTAAAAACACCTGTATAATTGAAATGGGGCAATTTGAGACAAAGATATGGCCATTTATTTCAAGGTAGACCCTATTTAATGCTTTCCATATATTTTCTATTTATCGAAGAATATCCCTTAATATCTTTCTTAGATGAGTCGGAAGTCAAATTATTTTAATGCAGTTTTGTTCCAAAGATTGAGTGAATTCTAAAAACACCTTTATAATTGATATGGGGCAATTTTTGACGAAGATATGGCCATTTATTTCAAGGTAGACCCTATTTAATGCTTTCCATATATTTTCTGTTAATCGAAGAATATCCCTTAATATCTTTCTTAGATGAGTCGGAAGTCAAATTATTTTAATGCAGTTTTGTTCCAAAGATCGAGTGAATTCTAAAAACACCTTTATAATTGAAATGGAGCAATTTTGGACGAAGATATGGCCATTTATTTCAAGGTAGACCCTATTTAATGCTTTCCATATATTTTCTATTTATCGAAGAATATCCCTTAATATCTTTCTTAGATGAGTCGGAAGTCAAATTATTTTAATGCAGTTTTGTTCCAAAGATTGAGCGAATTCTAAAAACACCTTTATAATTGCAATGGGGCAATTTTTGACGAAGATATGGCCATTTATTTCAAGGTAGACCCTATTTAATGCTTTCCATATATTTTTTGTTAATCGAAGAATATCCCTTAATATCTTTCTTAGATGAGTCGGAAGTCAAATTATTTTAATGCAGTTTTGTTCCAAAGATCGAGTGAATTCTAAAAACACCTTTATAATTGAAATGGGGCAATTTGAGACGAAGATATGGCCATTTATTTCAAGGTAGACCCTATTTAATGCTTTCCATATATTTTCTATTTATCGAAGAATATCCCTTAATATCTTTCTTAGATGAGTCGGAAGTCAAATTATTTTAATGTAGTTTTGTTCCAAAGATCGAGTGAATTCTAAAAACACCTGTATAATTGAAATGGGGCAATTTGAGACAAAGATATGGCCATTTATTTCAAGGTAGACCCTATTTAATGCTTTCCATATATTTTTTGTTAATCGAAGAATATCCCTTAATATCTTTCTTAGATGAGTCGGAAGTCAAATTATTTTAATGCAGTTTTGTTCCAAAGATTGAGTGAATTCTAAAAACACCTTTATAATTGATATGGGGCAATTTTTGACGAAGATATGGCCATTTATTTCAAGGTAGACCCTATTTAATGCTTTCCATATATTTTCTGTTAATCAAGAATATCCCTTAATATCTTTCTTAGATGAGTCGGAAGTCAAATTATTTTAATGCAGTTTTGTTCCAAAAGTCGAGTGAATTCTAAAAACACCTTTAAAATTGAAATGGGGCAATTTTTGACGAAGATATGGCCATTTATTTCAAGGTAGACCCTATTTAATGCTTTCCATATATTTTCTATTTATCGAAGAATATCCCTTAATATCTTTCTTAGATGAGTCGGAAGTCAAATTATTTTAATGCAGTTTTGTTCCAAAGATTGAGTGAATTCTAAAAACACCTTTATAATTGAAATGGGGCAATTTTTGACGAAGATATGGCCATTTATTTCAAGGTAGACCCTATTTAATGCTTTCCATATATTTTCTGTTAATCGAAGAATATCCCTTAATATCTTTCTTAGATGAGTCGGAAGTCAAATTATTTTAATGCAGTTTTGTTCCAAAGATCGAGTGAATTCTAAAAACACCTTTATAATTGAAATGGAGCAATTTTGGACGAAGATATGGCCATTTATTTCAAGGTAGACCCTATTTAATGCTTTCCATATATTTTCTATTTATCGAAGAATATCCCTTAATATCTTTCTTAGATGAGTCGGAAGTCAAATTATTTTAATGCAGTTTTGTTCCAAAGATTGAGCGAATTCTAAAAACACCTGTATAATTGCAAGGGGGCAATTTTTGACGAAGATATGGCCATTTATTTCAAGGTAGACCCTATTTAATGCTTTCCATATATTTTCTGTTAATCAAGAATATCCCTTAATATCTTTCTTAGATGAGTCGAAAGTCAAATTATTTTAATGCAGTTTTGTTCCAAAGATCGAGTGAATTCTAAAAACACCTTTATAATTGAAATGAAGCAATTTGAGACAAAGATATGGCCATTTATTTCAAGGTTGACCCTATTTAATGCATTCCATATATTTTCTATTTATCGAAGAATATCCCTTAATATCTTTCTTAGATGAGTCGGAAGTCAAATTATTTTAATGTAGTTTTGTTTCAAAGATCGACTGAATTCTAAAAACACCTGTATAATTGAAATGGGGCAATTTGAGACAAAGATATGGCCATTTATTTCAAGGTAGACCCTATTTAATGCTTTCCATATATTTTCTATTTATCGAAGAATATCCCTTAATATCTTTCTTAGATGAGTCGGAAGTCAAATTATTTTAATGCAGTTTTGTTCTTAAGATTGAGTGAATTCTAAAAACACCTTTATAATTGAAAGGGGGCAATTTTGGACGAAGATATGGCCATTTATTTCAAGGTAGACCCTATTTAATGCTTTCAATATATTTTCTATTTATCGAAGATTATCCCTTAATATCTTTCTTAGATGAGTCGGAAGTCAAATTATTTTAATGCAGTTTTGTTTCGAAGATTGAGTGAATTCTAAAAACACCTTTATAATTGAAATGGGGCAATTTTTTACGAAGATATGGCCATTTATTTCAAGGTAGACCCTATTTAATGCTTTCCATATATTTTCTATTTATCGAAGAATATCCCTTGATATCTTTCTTAGATGAGTCGGAAGTCAAATTATTTTAATGCAGTTTTGTTCCAAAGATTTTGTGAATTCTAAGAACACCTTTATAATTGAAATGGGGCAATGTTTGTCGAAGATATGGCCATTTATTTCAAGGTAGAGCCTATTTAATGCTTACCATATATTTTCTATTTATCGAAGAATATCCCTTAATATCTTTCTTAGATGAGTCGGAAGTCAAATTATTTTAATGCAGTTTTGTTCCAAAGATTGAGTGAATTCTAAAAACACCTTTATAATTGATATGGGGCAATTTTTGACGAAGATATGGCCATTTATTTCAAGGTAGACCCTATTTAATGCTTTCCATATATTTTCTGTTAATCGAAGAATATCCCTTAATATCTTTCTTAGATGAGTCGGAAGTCAAATTAATTTAATGAAGTTTTGTTCCAAAAGTCGAGCGAATTCTAAAAACACCTTTAAAATTGAAATGGGGCAATTTTTTACGAAGATATGGCCATTTATTTCAAGGTAGACCCTATTTAATGCTTTCCATATATTTTCTATTTATCGAAGAATATCCCTTAATATCTTTCTTAGATGAGTCGGAAGTCAAATTATTTTAATGCAGTTTTGTTCCAAAGATTGAGTGAATTCTAAAAACACCTTTATAATTGATATGGGGCAATTTTTGACGAAGATATGGCCATTTATTTCAAGGTAGACCCTATTTAATGCTTTCCATATATTTTCTGTTAATCAAGAATATCCCTTAATATCTTTCTTAGATGAGTCGGAAGTCAAATTATTTTAATGCAGTTTTGTTCCAAAGATCGAGTGAATTCTAAAAACACCTTTATAATTGAAATGAAGCAATTTTGGACGAAGATATGGCCATTTATTTCAAGGTAGACCCTATTTAATGCTTTCCATATATTTTCTATTTATCGAAGAATATCCCTTAATATCTTTCTTAGATGAGTCGGAAGTCAAATTATTTTAATGCAGTTTTGTTCCAAAGATTGAGTGAATTCTAAAAACACCTTTATAATTGAAATGGGGCAATTTTTGACGAAGATATGGCCATTTATTTCAAGGTAGACCCTATTTAATGCTTTCCATATATTTTCTGTTAATCGAAGAATATCCCTTAATATCTTTCTTAGATGAGTCGGAAGTCAAATTATTTTAATGCAGTTTTGTTCCAAAGATCGAGTGAATTCTAAAAACACCTTTATAATTGAAATGGGGCAATTTTGAGACGAAGATATGGCCATTTATTTCAAGGTAGACCCTATTTAATGCTTTCCATATATTTTCTATTTATCGAAGAATATCCCTTAATATCTTTCTTAGATGAGTCGGAAGTCAAATTATTTTAATGCAGTTTTGTTTCAAAGATTGAGTGAATTCTAAAAACACCTTTATAATTGAAATGGGGCAATTTTGAGACGAAGATATGGCCATTTATTTCAAGGTAGACCCTATTTAATGCTTTCCATATATTTTCTATTTATCGAAGAATATCCCTTAATATCTTTCTTAGATGAGTCGGAAGTCAAATTATTTTAATGCAGTTTTGTTCCAAAGATCGAGTGAATTCTAAAAACACCTTTATAATTGAAATGGAGCAATTTTTGACGAAGATATGGCCATTTATTTCAAGGTAGACCCTATTTAATGCTTTCCATATATTTTCTATTTATCGAAGAATATCCCTTAATATCTTTCTTAGATGAGTCGGAAGTCAAATTATTTTAATGCAGTTTTGTTTCGAAGATTGAGTGAATTCTAAAAACACCTTTATAATTGAAATGGGGCAATTTTTGACGAAGATATGGCCATTTATTTCAAGGTAGACCCTATTTAATGCTTTCCATATATTTTCTATTTATCGAAGAATATCCCTTGATATCTTTCTTAGATGAGTCGGAAGTCAAATTATTTTAATGCAGTTTTGTTCCAAAGATTTCGTGAATTCTAAAAACACCTTTATAATTGAAATGGGGCAATGTTTGTCGAAGATATGGCCATTTATTTCAAGGTAGAGCCTATTTAATGCTTACCATATATTTTCTATTTATCGAAGAATATCCCTTAATATCTTTCTTAGATGAGTCGGAAGTCAAATTATTTAAATGCAGTTTTGTTTCAAAGATTAAGTGAATTCTAAAAACACCTTTATAATTGAAATGGGGCAATTTTTGACGAAGATATGGCCATTTATTTCAAGGTAGACCCTATTTAATGCTTTCCATATATTTTCTATTTATCGAAGAATATCCCTTAATATCTTTCTTAGATGAGTCGGAAGTCAAATTATTTTAATGCAGTTTTGTTGCAAAGATCGAGCGAATTCTAAAAACATCTTTATAATTAAAATGGGGCAATTTTTTACGAAGATATGGCCATTTATTTCAAGGTAGACCCTATTTAATGCTTTCCATATATTTTCTATTTATCGAAGAATATCCCTTAATATCTTTCTTAGATGAGTCGGAAGTCAAATTATTTTAATGCAGTTTTGTTCCAAAGATCGAGCGAATTCTAAAAACACCTTTATAATTGAAATGGGGCAATTTTTGACGAAGATATGGCCATTTATTTCAAGGTAGACCCTATTTAATGCTTTCCATATATTTTCTATTTATCGAAGAATATCCCTTTAATATCTTTCTTAGATGAGTCGGAAGTCAAATTATTTTAATGCAGTTTTGTTTCAAAGATCGAGTGAATTCTAAAAACACCTTTATAATTGAAATGGAGCAATTTGGACGAAGATATGGCCATTTATTTCAAGGTAGACCCTATTTAATGCTTTCCATATATTTTCTATTTATCGAAGAATATCCCTTAATATCTTTCTTAGATGAGTCGGAAGTCAAATGATTTTAATGCAGTTTTGTTCCAAAAATTGAGTGAATTCTAAAAACACCTTTATAATTGAAATGGGGCAATTTTTGACGAAGATATGGCCATTTATTTCAAGGTAGACCCTATTTAATGCTCTCCATATATTTTCTATTTATCGAAGAATATCCCTTAATATCTTTCTTAGATGAGTCGGAAGTCAAATTATTTTAATGCAGTTTTGTTCCAAAGATTGAGTGAATTCTAAAAACACCTTTATAATTGAAATGGGGCAATTTTTGACGAAGATATGGCCATTTATTTCAAGGTAGACCCTATTTAATGCTTTCCATATATTTTCTGTTAATCGAAGAATATCCCTTAATATCTTTCTTAGATGAGTCGGAAGTCAAATTATTTTAATACAGTTTTGTTCCAAAAGTCAAGCGAATTCTAAAAACACCTTTATAATTGAAATGGGGCAATTTTTTACGAAGATATGGCCATTTATTTCAAGGTAGACCCTATTTAATGCTTTCCATATATTTTCTATTAATCGAAGAATATCCCTTAATATCTTTCTTAGATGAGTCGGAAGTCAAATTATTTTAATGCAGTTTTGTTCCAAAGATTGAGTGAATTCTAAAAACACCTTTATAATTGAAATGGGGCAATTTTTGACGAAGATATGGCCATTTATTTCAAGGTTGACCCTATTTAATGCTTGCCATATATTTTCTATTAATCGAAGAATATCCCTTAATATCTTTCTTAGATGAGTCGGAAGTCAAATTATTTTAATGCAGTTTTGTTTCAAAAATCGAGCGAATTCTAAAAACACCTTTATAATTGAAATGGGGCAATTTTTGACGAAGATATGGCCATTTATTTCAAGGTAGACCCTATTTAATGCTTTCCATATATTTTCTATTTATCGAAGAATATCCCTTAATATCTTTCTTAGATGAGTCGGAAGTCAAATTATTTTAATGCAGTTTTGTTTCAAAGGTCGATTGAATTCTAAAAACACCTTTATAATTGAAAGGGGGCAATTTTTGACGAAGATATGGCCATTTATTTCAAGGTAGACCCTATTTAATGCTTTCCATATATTTTCTGTTAATCAAGAATATCCCTTAATATCTTTCTTAGATGAGTCGGAAGTCAAATTATTTTAATGCAGTTTTGTTCCAAAGATTGAGTGAATTCTAAAAACACCTTTATAATTGAAATGAAGCAATTTTGGACGAAGATATGGCCATTTATTTCAAGGTAGACCCTATTTAATGCTTTCCATATATTTTCTATTTATCGAAGAATATCCCTTAATATCTTTCTTAGATGAGTCGGAAGTCAAATTATTTTAATGCAGTTTTGTTCCAAAGATTGAGCGAATTCTAAAAACACCTGTATAATTGCAAGGGGGCAATTTTTGACGAAGATATGGCCATTTATTTCAAGGTAGACCCTATTTAATGCTTTCCATATATTTTCTATTAATCAAGAATATCCCTTAATATCTTTCTTAGATGAGTCGAAAGTCAAATTATTTTAATGCAGTTTTGTTCCAAAGATCGAGTGAATTCTAAAAACACCTTTATAATTGAAATGGGGCAATTTGAGACAAAGATATGGCCATTTATTTCAAGGTTGACCCTATTTAATGCTTTCCATATATTTTCTATTTATCGAAGAATATCCCTTAATATCTTTCTTAGATGAGTCGGAAGTCAAATTATTTTAATGCAGTTTTGTTCCAAAGATTGAGTGAATTCTAAAAACACCTTTATAATTGAAAGGGGGCAATTTTTGACGAAGATATGGCCATTTATTTCAAGGTAGACCCTATTTAATGCTTTCCATATATTTTCTATTTATCGAAGAATATCCCTTAATATCTTTCTTAGATGAGTCGGAAGTCAAATTATTTTAATGCAGTTTTGTTTCGAAGATTGAGTGAATTCTAAAAACACCTTTATAATTGAAATGGGGCAATTTTGGACGAAGATATGGCCATTTATTTCAAGGTAGACCCTATTTAATGCTTTCCATATATTTTCTATTTATCGAAGAATATCCCTTGATATCTTTCTTAGATGAGTCGGAAGTCAAATTATTTTAATGCAGTTTTGTTCCAAAGATTTCGTGAATTCTAAGAACACCTTTATAATTGAAATGGGGCAATGTTTGTCGAAGATATGGCCATTTATTTCAAGGTAGAGCCTATTTAATGCTTACCATATATTTTCTATTTATCGAAGAATATCCCTTAATATCTTTCTTAGATGAGTCGGAAGTCAAATTATTTTAATGCAGTTTTGTTTCGAAGATTGAGTGAATTCTAAAAACACCTTTATAATTGAAATGGGGCAATTGTTGACGAAGATATGGCCATTTATTTCAAAGTAGACCCTATTTAATGCTTTCCATATATTTTCTATTTATCGAAGAATATCCCTTAATATCTTTCTTAGATGAGTCGGAAGTCAAATTATTTTAATGCAGTTTTGTTGCAAAGATCGAGCGAATTCTAAAAACATCTTTATAATTAAAATGGGGCAATTTTTTACGAAGATATGGCCATTTATTTCAAGGTAGATCCTATTTAATGCTTTCCATATATTTTCTATTTATCGAAGAATATCCCTTAATATCTTGCTTAGATGAGTCGGAAGTCAAATTATTTAATGAAGTTTTGTTCCAAAGATTGAGTGAATTCTAAAAACTCCTTTTATAATTGAAATGGGGCAATCCTAGACGAAGATATGGCTATTTATTTCAAGGTAGACCCGACTTAATGCGTTCGATATATTATCAATTTATCGAAAATTAGCCCTTAATATCTTTCTTACATGAGTCGCAAGTCCAATTATTTTAATGCAGTTTTGTTCCATAGATCGAGTGAATTCTAAAAACACCTTTATAATTGAAATGAAGCAATTTTGGACGAAGATATGGCCATTTATTTCAAGGTAGACCCTATTTAATGCTTTCCATATATTTTCTATTTATCGAAGAATATCCCTTAATATCTTTCTTAGATGAGTCGGAAGTCAAATTATTTTAATGCAGTTTTGTTCCAAAAATTGAGTGAATTCTAAAAACTCCTTTATAATTGAAATGGGGCAATCTTAGACGAAGATATGGCCATTTATTTCAAGGTAGACCCTATTTAATGCTCTCCATATATTTTCTATTTATCGAAGAATATCCCTTAATATCTTTCTTAGATGAGTCGGAAGTCAAATTATTTTAATGCAGTTTTGTTCCAAAGATTGAGTGAATTCTAAAAACACCTTTATAATTGAAATGGGGCAGTTTTTGACGAAGATATGGCCATTTATTTCAAGGTAGACCCTATTTAATGCTTTCCATATATTTTCTGTTAATCAAGAATATCCCTTAATATCTTTCTTAGATGAGTCGGAAGTCAAATTAATTTAATGAAGTTTTGTTCCAAAAGTCAAGCGAATTCTAAAAACACCTTTAAAATTGAAATGGGGCAATTTTTTACGAAGATATGGCCATTTATTTCAAGGTAGACCCTATTTAATGCTTTCCATATATTTTCTATTTATCGAAGAATATCCCTTAATATCTTTCTTAGATGAGTCGGAAGTCAAATTATTTTAATGTAGTTTTGTTCCAAAGATTGAGTGAATTCTAAAAACACCTTTATAATTGATATGGGGCAATTTTTGACGAAGATATGGCCATTTATTTCAAGGTAGACCCTATTTAATGCTTTCCATATATTTTCTGTTAATCGAAGAATATCCCTTAATATCTTTCTTAGATGAGTCGGAAGTCAAATTATTTTAATGCAGTTTTGTTCCAAAGATCGAGTGAATTCTAAAAACACCTTTATAATTGAAATGAAGCAATTTTGGACGAAGATATGGCCATTTATTTCAAGGTAGACCCTATTTAATGCTTTCCATATATTTTCTATTTATCGAAGAATATCCCTTAATATCTTTCTTAGATGAGTCGGAAGTCAAATTATTTTAATGCAGTTTTGTTCCAAAGATTGAGCGAATTCTAAAAACACCTGTATAATTGCAAGGGGGCAATTTTTGACGAAGATATGGCCATTTATTTCAAGGTAGACCCTATTTAATGCTTTCCATATATTTTCTGTTAATCGAAAAATATCCCTTAATATCTTTCTTAGATGAGTCGGAAGTCAAATTATTTTAATGCAGTTTTGTTCCAAAGATCGAGTGAATTCTAAAAACACCTTTATAATTGAAATGGGGCAATTTGAGACAAAGATATGGCCATTTATTTCAAGGTAGACCCTATTTAATGCTTTCCATATATTTTCTATTTATCGAAGAATATCCCTTAATATCTTTCTTAGATGAGTCGGAAGTCAAATTATTTTAATGCAGTTTTGTTCCAAAGATCGAGTGAATTCTAAAAACATCTTTATAATTGAAATGGGGCAATTTTTGACGAAGATATGGCCATTTATTTCAAGGTAGACCCTATTTAATGCTTTCCATATATTTTCTGTTAATCGAAGAATATCCCTTAATATCTTTCTTAGATGAGTCGGAAGTCAAATTATTTTAATGCAGTTTTGTTCCAAAGATCGAGTGAATTCTAAAAACACCTTTATAATTGAAATGGGGCAATTTGTGACGAAGATATGGCCATTTATTTCAAGGTAGACCCTATTTAATGCTTTCCTTATATTTTCTATTAATCGAAGAATATCCCTTAATATCTTTCTTAGATGAGTCGGAAGTCAAATTATTTTAATGCAGTTTTGTTTCAAAGATCGAGTGAATTCTAAAAACACCTTTATAATTGAAATGGGGCAATTTTTAACGAAGATATGGCCATTTATTTCAAGGTAGACCCTATTTAATGCTTTCCATATATTTTCTATTTATCGAAGAATATCCCTTAATATCTTTCTTAGATGAGTCGGAAGTCAAATTATTTTAATGCAGTTTTGTTCCAAAGATTGAGTGAATTCTAAAAACACCTTTATAATTGAAATGGGGCAATTTTTGACGAAGATATGGCCATTTATTTCAAGGTAGACCCTATTTAATGTTTGCCATATATTTTCTATTAATCGAAGAATATCTCTTAATATCTTTCTTAGATGAGTCGGAAGTCAAATTATTTTAATGCAGTTTTGTTCCAGAGATCAAGTGAATTCTAAAAACACCTTTGTAATTGAAATGGGGAAATTTTTGACGAAGATATGGCCATTTATTTCAAGGTTGACCCTATTTAATGCTTTCCATATATGTTCTTATTATCGAAGAATATCCCTTAATATCTTTTTTAGATGAGTCGGAAGTCCAATTATTTTAATGCAGTTTTGTTTCAAAGATTGAGCGAATTCTAAAAACACCTTTATAATTGAAGTGGGGCAATTTTTGACGAAGATATGGCCATTTATTTCAAGGTACACCCTAATTAATGCATTGCATATATTTTCTATCTATCGAATATGGCTGAATATCCTTCTGAGATGAGTCGGAAGTCAAATTATTGTATTGCACTTTTGTTCCTAAGATCGAGTGAATTCTAAACACACCTGTATAATTGAAATGGGGCAATTTCTGACGAAGATGCGGCCATTTATTTCACGGTAGACCCTATTTAATGTTTGCCTTATATTTTCTATTAATCGAAGAATATCTCTTAATATCTTTCTTAGATGAGTCGGATGTCAAATTATTTTAATGCACGTTTTGTTTCAAAGATCGAGTGAATTCTAAAAACATCTTTATAATTGAAATGGGGTAATTTTTGACGAGGATATGGCCATTTATTTCAAGGTAGACCCTATTTAATGCTTTCCATATATTTTCTGTTAATCAAAAATATCCGTTAATATCTTTCTTAAATGAATCGGAAGTCAAATTATTTTAATGCAGTTTTGTTCCAAAAATCAATTGAATTCTAAAAACACCTCTATAATTGAAATGGGGCAATTTGAGACAAAGATATGGCCATTTAGTTCAAGGTTGACCCTATTTAATGTTTGCCTTATATTTTCTATTAATCGAACAATATCTCTTAATATCTTTCTTAGATGAGTCGGAAGTCAAATTATTTTAATGCAGTTTTGTTTCAAAGATCGAGCGAATTCTAAAAACACCTTTATAATTGAAATGGGGCAATTTTTAACGAAGCATATGGCCATTTATTTCAAGGTAGACCCTATTTAATGCTTTCCATATATTTTCTATTTATCGAAGAATATCCGTTAATATCTTTCTTAGATGAGTCGGAAGTCAAATTATTTTAATGCAGTTTTGTTCCAAAGATCAAGTGAATTCCAAAAACACATTTATAATTGAAATGGGGCAATTTTTGACGAAGATATGGCCATTTATTTCAAGGTAGACCCTATTTAATGCTTTCCATATATTTTCTATTAATCGAAGAATATCTCTTAATATCTTTCTTAGATGAGTCGGAAGTCAAATTATTTTAATGCAGTTTTGTTCCAAAGATTAAGAGAATTCTAAAAACATCTTTATAATTGAAATGGGGCAATTTTTGACGAAGATATGGCCATTTATTTCAAGGTTGAACCTATTTCATGCTTTCCTTATATTTTCTATTAATATAAGAATATCCCTTAATATCTTTCTTAGATGAGTCGGAAGTCAAATTATTTTAATGCAGTTTTGTTTCAAAGATCGATTAAATTCTAAAAACACCTTTATAATTGAAATGGGGCAATTTTTGACGAAGATATGGCCATTTATTTCAAGGTAGACCCTATTTAATGTTTGCCTTTTATTTTCTATTTATCGAAGAATATACCTTAATATCTTTCTTAGATGAGTCGTAAGTCAAATTATTTTAATGCAATTTTGTTTCAAAGATCGAGCGAATTCTAAAAACACCTTTATAATTGAAATGGGGCAATTTTTAACGAAGATATGGCCATTTATTTCAAGGTAGACCCTATTTAATGCTTTCCATATATTTTCTATTTATCGAAGAATATCCCTTAATATCTTTCTTAGATGAGTCGGAAGTCAAATTATTTTAATGCAGTTTTGTTCCAAAGATTGAGTGAATTCTAAAAAACACCTTTATAATTGAAATGGGGCAATCTTTGACGAAGATATGGCCATTTATTTCAAGGTAGACCCTATTTAATGCTTTCCATATATTTTCTATTTATCGAAGAATATCCCTTAATATCTTTCTTAGATGAGTTGGAAGTCAAATTATTTTAATGCAGTTTTGTTCCAAAGATTGAGTGAATTCTAAAAACACCTTTATAATTGAAATGGGGCAATTTTTGACGAAGATATGGCCATTTATTTCAAGGTAGACCCTATTTAATGCTTTCCATATATTTTCTGTTAATCAAGAATATCCCTTAATATCTTCCTTAGATGAGTCGGAAGTCAAATTAATTTAATGCAGTTTTGTTCCAAAAGTCGAGCGAATTCTAAAAACACCTTTAAAATTGAAATGGGGCAATTTTTGACGAAGATATGGCCATTTATTTCAAGGTAGACCCTATTTAATGCTTTCCATATATTTTCTATTTATCGAAGAATATCCCTTAATATCTTTCTTAGATGAGTCGGAAGTCAAATTATTTTAACGCAGTTTTGTTCCAAAGATTGAGTGAATTCTTAAAACACCTTTATAATTGATATGGGGCAATTTTTGACGAAGATATGGCCATTTATTTCAAGGTAGACCCTATTTAATACTTTCCATATATTTTCTGTTATTCAAAGAATATCCCTTAATATCTTTCTTAGATGTGTCGGAAGTCAAATTATTTTAACGCAGTTTTGTTCCAAAGATTGAGTGAATTCTAAAAACTCCTTTATAATTGAAATGGGGCAATCTTTGACGAAGATATGGCCATTTATTTCAAGGTAGACCCTATTTAATACTTTCCATATATTTTCTATTTATCGAAGAATATCCCTTAATATCTTTCTTAGATGAGTCGGAAGTCAAATTATTTTAATGCAGTTTTGTTTCGAAGATTGAGTGAATTTTAAAAACACCTTTATAATTGAAATGGGGCAATTTTTGACGAAGATATGGCCATTTATTTCAAGGTTGACCCTATTTAATGTTTGGCTTATATTTTCTATTAATCGAAGAATATCCCATAATATCTTTCTTAGATGAGTCGGAAGTCAAATTATTTTAATGCAGTTTTGTTTCGAAGATTGAGTGAATTCTAAAAACACCTTTATAATTGATATGGGGCAATTTTTGACGAAGATATGGCCATTTATTTCAAGGTTGACCCTATTTAATGTTTGCCTTATATTTTCTATTAATCGAAGAATATCTTTTAATATCTTTCTTAGATGAGTCGGAAGTCAAATTATTTTAATGCAGTTTTGTTCCAAAGAATTCTAAAAACACCTTTATATTTGAAATGGGGCAATTTTTTACGAAGATATGGCCATTTATTTCAAGGTAGACCCTATTTAATGCTTTCCATATATTTTCTATTTATCGAAGAATATCCCTTAATATCTTTCTTAGGTGAGTCGGAAATCAAATTATTTTAATGCAGTTTTGTTTCGAAGATTGCGTTAATTCTAAAAACACCTTTATAATTGATATGGGGCAATTTTTGACGAAGATATGGCCATTTATTTTAAGGTTGACCCTATTGAATGTTTGCCCTATATTTTCTATTAATCGAAGAATATCCCTTAATATCTTTCTTAGATGAGTCGGAAGTCAAATTATTTTAATGCAGTTTTATTCCAAAGATCGAGCGAATTCTAAAAACATCTTTATAATTGAAATGGGGCAATTTTTGACGAAGATATGGCCGTTTATTTCAAGGTAGACCCTATTTAATGCTTTCCATATATTTTCTATTTATCGAAGAATATCCCATAATATCTTTCTTAGATGAGTCGGAAGTCAAATTATTTTAATGCAGTTTTGTTCCAAAGATCAAGTGAATTCTAAAATCTCCTTTATAATTGAAATGGGGCAATTTTTGACGAAGATATGGCCATTTATTTCAAGGTAGACCCTATTTAATGCTTTCCATATATTTTCTATTTATCGAAGAATATCCCTTAATATCTTTCTTAGATGAGTCGGAAGTCAAATTATTTTAATGCAGTTTTGTTCCAAAGATCGAGTGAATTCTAAAAACACCTTTATAATTGAAATGGGGCAATTTGAGACAAAGATATGGCCATTTATTTCAAGGTTGACCCTATTTAATGTTTGCCTTATATTTTCTATTAATCGAAGAATATCTTTTAATATCTTTCTTAGATGAGTCGGAAGTCAAATTATTTTAATGCAGTTTTGTTCCAAAGAATTCTAAAAACACCTTTATATTTGAAATGGGGCAATTTTTTACGAAGATATGGCCATTTATTTCAAGGTAGACCCTATTTAATGCTTTCCATATATTTTCTATTTATCGAAGAATATCCCTTAATATCTTCCTTAGGTGAGTCGGAAGTCAAATTATTTTAATGCAGTTTTGTTTCAAAGATTGCGTTAATTCTAAAAACACCTTTATAATTGATATGGGGCAATTTTTGACGAAGATATGGCCATTTATTTCAAGGTTGACCCTATTGAATGTTTGCCCTATATTTTCTATTAATCGAAGAATATCCCTTAATATCTTTCTTAGATGAGTCGGAAGTCAAATTATTTTAATGCAGTTTTATTTCAAAGATCGAGTGAATTCTAAAAACATCTTTATAATTGAAATGGGGCAATTTTTGACGAAGATATGGCCATTTATTTCAAGGTAGACCCTATTTAATGCTTTCCATATATTTTCTATTTATCGAAGAATATCCCTTAATATCTTTCTTAGATGAGTCGGAAGTCAAATTATTTTAATGCAGTTTTGTTCCAAAGATCGAGTGAATTCTAAAAACACCTTTATAATTGAAATGGGGCAATTTGAGACAAAGATATGGCCATTTATTTCAAGGTTGACCCTATTTAATGTTTGCCTTATATTTTCTATTAATCGAAGAATATCTCTTAATATATTTCTTAGATGAGTCGGAAGTCAAATTATTTTAATGTATTTTTGTTTCAAAGATCGATTGAATTCTAAAAACACTTTTATAATTGAAATGGGGCAATTTTTGACGAAGATATGGCCATTTATTTCAAGGTAGAGCCTATTTAATGCTTACCATATATTTTCTATTTATCGAAGAATATCCCTTAATATCTTTCTTAGATGAGTCGGAAGTCAAATTATTTTAATGCAGTTTTGTTTCAAAGATCAAGTGAATTCTAAAAACACCTTTATAGTTGAAATGGGGCAATTTTTGACGAAGATATGGCCATTTATTTCAAGGTAGACCCTATTTAATGCTTTCCACATATTTTCTGTTAATCAAGAATATCCCTTAATATCTTTCTTAGATGAGTCGGAAGTCAAATTATTTTAATGCAGTTTTGTTCCAAAGATCGAGTGAATTCTAAAAACACCTTTATAATTGAAATGGGGCAAGTTGAGACAAAGATATGGCCATTTATTTCAAGGTTGACCCTATTTAATGTTTGCCTTATATTTTCTATTAATCGAAGAATATCTCCTAATATCTTTCTTAGATGAGTCGGAAGTCAAATTATTTTAATGCAGTTTTGTTTCAAAGATCGAGTGAATTCTAAAAACACCTTTATAATTGAAATGAAGCAATTTTGGACGAAGATATGGCCATTTATTTCAAGGTAGACCCTATTTAATGCTTTCCATATATTTTCTATTTATCGAAGAACATCCCTTAATATCTTTCTTAGATGAGTCGGAAGTCAAATTATTTTAATGCAGTTTTGTTCCAAAGATCAAGCGAATTCTAAAAACTCCTTTATAATTGAAATGGGGCAATCTTTGACGAAGATATGGCCATTTATTTCAAGGTAGACCCTATTTAATGCTTTCCATATATTTTCTATTTATCGAAGATTATCCCTTAATATCTTTCTTAGATGAGTCGGAAGTCAAATTATTTTAATGCAGTTTTGTTCCAAAGATCGAGTGAATTCTAAAAACACCTTTATAATTGAAATGGGGCAATTTTTGACGAAGATATGGCCATTTATTTCAAGGTAGACCCTATTTAATGCTTTCCATATATTTTCTATTTATCGAAGAATATCCCTTAATATCTTTCTTAGATGAGTCGGAAGTCAAATTATTTTAATGCAGTTTTGTTCCAAAGAGTGCGTGAATTCTAAAAACACCTTTAAAATTGAAATGGGGCAATTTGAGACAAAGATATGGCCATTTATTTCAAGGTTGACCCTATTTAATGTTTGCCTTATATTTTCTATTAATCGAAGAATATCTCTTAATATCTTTCTTAGATGAGTCGAAAGTCAAATTATTTTAGTGCAGTTTTGTTCCAAAGAATTCTAATAACACCTTTATAATTGAAATGGGGCAATTTTTGACGAAGATTGGGCCATTTATTTCAAGGTAGACCCTATTTAATGCTTTCCATATATTTTCTATTTATCGAAGAATATCCCTTAATATCTTTCTTAGATGAGTCGAAAGTCAAATTATTTTAATGCAGTTTTGTTTCAAAGATTGCGTTAATTCTAAAAACACCTTTATAATTGATATGGGGCAATTTTTGACGAAGATATGGCCATTTATTTCAAGGTAGACCCTATTTAATGCTTTCCATATATTTTCTATTTATCGAAGAATATCCCTTAATATCTTTCTTAGATGAGTCGGAAGTCAAATTATTTTAATGCAGTTTTATTCCAAAGATCGAGCGAATTCCAAAAACATCTTTATAATTGAAATGGGGCAATTTTTGACGAAGATATGGCCGTTTATTTCAAGGTAGACCCTATTTAATGCTTTCCATATATTTTCTATTTATCGAAGAATATCCCTTAATATCTTTCTTAGATGAGTCGGAAGTCAAATTATTTTAATGCAGTTTTGTTCCAAAGATCAAGTGAATTCTAAAATCTCCTTTATAATTGAAATGGGGCAATTTTTGACGAAGATATGGCCATTTATTTCAAGGTAGACCCTATTTAATGCTTTCCATATATTTTCTATTTATCGAAGAATATCCCTTAATATCTTTCTTAGATGAGTCGGAAGTCAAATTATTTTAATGTAGTTTTGTTTCAAAGATCGATTAAATTCTAAAAACACCTTTATAATTGAAATGGGGCAATTTTTTACGAAGATATGGCCATTTATTTCAAGGTAGAGCCTATTTAATGCTTACCATATATTTTCTATTTATCGAAGAATATCCCTTAATATCTTTCTTAGATGAGTCGGACGTCAAATTATTTTAATGCAGTTTTGTTTCAAAGATTAAGCGAATTCTAAAAACACCTTTATAATTGAAATGGGGCAATTTTTGACGAAGATATGGCCATTTATTTCAAGGTAGACCCTATTTAATGCTTTCCACATATTTTCTGTTAATCAAGAATATCCCTTAATATCTTTCTTAGATGAGTCGGAAGTCAAATTATTTTAATGCAGTTTTGTTCCAAAGATCGAGTGAATTCTTAAAACACCTTTATAATTGAAATGGGGCAAGTTGAGACAAAGATATGGCGATTTATTTCAAGGTTGACCCTATTTAATGTTTGCCTTATATTTTCTATTAATCGAAGAATATCTCCTAATATCTTTCTTAGATGAGTCGGAAGTCAAATTATTTTAATGCAGTTTTGTTCCAAAGATCGAGTGAATTCTAAAAACACCTTTATAATTGATATGGGGCAATTTGAGACAAAGATATGGCCATTTATTTCAAGGTTGACCCTATTTAATGTTTGCCTTATATTTTCTATTAATCGAAGAATATCTCTTAATATATTTCTTAGATGAGTCGGAAGTCAAATTATTTTAATGTAGTTTTGTTTCAAAGATCGATTAAATTCTAAAAACACCTTTATAATTGAAATGGGGCAATTTTTTACGAAGATATGGCCATTTATTTCAAGGTAGAGCCTATTTAATGCTTACCATATATTTTCTATTTATCGAAGAATATCCCTTAATATCTTTCTTAGATGAGTCGGACGTCAAATTATTTTAATGCAGTTTTGTTTCAAAGATTAAGCGAATTCTAAAAACACCTTTATAATTGAAATGGGGCAATTTTTGATGAAGATATGGCCATTTATTTCAAGGTAGACCCTATTTAATGCTTTCCACATATTTTCTGTTAATCAAGAATATCCCTTAATATCTTTCTTAGATGAGTCGGAAGTCAAATTATTTTAATGCAGTTTTGTTCCAAAGATCGAGTGAATTCTTAAAACACCTTTATAATTGAAATGGGGCAAGTTGAGACAAAGATATGGCGATTTATTTCAAGGTTGACCCTATTTAATGTTTGCCTTATATTTTCTATTAATCGAAGAATATCTCCTAATATCTTTCTTAGATGAGTCGGAAGTCAAATTATTTTAATGCAGTTTTGTTTCGAAGATTGAGTGAATTCTAAAAACACCTTTATAATTGAAAAGGGGGAATTTTTTGACGAAGATATGGCCATTTATTTCAAGGTAGACCCTATTTAATGCTTTCCATATATTTTCTATTTATCGAAGAATATCCCTTAATATCTTTCTTAGATGAGTCGGAAGTCAAATTATTTTAATGCAGTTTTGTTCCAAAGAGTGCGTGAACTCTAAAAACAGCTTTATAATTGAAATGGGGCAATTTGAGACAAAGATATGGCCATTTATTTCAAGGTAGACCCTATTTAATGTTTGCCTTATATTTTCTATTAATCGAAGAATATCTTTTAATATCTTTCTTAGATGAGTCGAAAGTCAAATTATTTTAATGCAGTTTTGTTCCAAAGAATTCTAAAAACACCTTTATATTTGAAATGGGGCAATTTTTTACGAAGATATGGCCATTTATTTCAAGGTAGACCCTATTTAATGCTTTCCATATATTTTCTATTTATCGAAGAATATCCCTTAATATCTTTCTTAGGTGAGTCGGAAGTCAAATTATTTTAATGCAGTTTTGTTTCAAAGATTGCGTTAATTCTAAAAACACCTTTATAATTGATATGGGGCAATTTTTGACGAAGATATGGCCATTTATTTCAAGGTTGACCCTATTGAATGTTTGCCCTATATTTTCTATTAATCGAAGAATATCCCTTAATATCTTTCTTAGATGAGTCGGAAGTCAAATTATTTTTATGCAGTTTTATTCCAAAGATCGAGCGAATTCTAAAAACATCTTTATAATTGAAATGGGGCAATTTTTGACGAAGATATGGCCATTTATTTCAAGGTAGACCCTATTTAATGCTTTCCATATATTTTCTATTTATCGAAGAATATCCCATAATATCTTTCTTAGATGAGTCGGAAGTCAAATTATTTTAATGCAGTTTTGTTCCAAAGATCAAGTGAATTCTAAAATCTCCTTTATAATTGAAATGGGGCAATTTTTGACGAAGATATGGCCATTTATTTCAAGGTAGACCCTATTTAATGCTTTCCATATATTTTCTATTTATCGAAGAATATCCCTTAATATCTTTCTTAGATGAGTCGGAAGTCAAATTATTTTAATGCAGTTTTGTTCCAAAGATCGAGTGAATTCTAAAAACACCTTTATAATTGAAATGGGGCAATTTGAGACAAAGATATGGCCATTTATTTCAAGGTTGACCCTATTTAATGTTTGCCTTATATTTTCTATTAATCGAAGAATATCTCTTAATATATTTCTTAGATGAGTCGGAAGTCAAATTATTTTAATGTATTTTTGTTTCAAAGATCGATTGAATTCTAAAAACACCTTTATAATTGAAATGGGGCAATTTTTGACGAAGATATGGCCATTTATTTCAAGGTAGAGCCTATTTAATGCTTACCATATATTTTCTATTTATCGAAGAATATCCCTTAATATCTTTCTTAGATGAGTCGGACGTCAAATTATTTTACAGCAGTTTTGTTTCAAAGATTAAGCGAATTCTAAAAACACCTTTATAATTGAAATGGGGCAATTTTTGACGAAGATATGGCCATTTATTTCAAGGTAGACCCTATTTAATGCTTTCCACATATTTTCTGTTAATCAAGAATATCCCTTAATATCTTTCTTAGATGAGTCGGAAGTCAAATTATTTTAATGCAGTTTTGTTCCAAAGATCGAGTGAATTCTAAAAACACCTTTATAATTGAAATGGGGCAAGTTGAGACAAAGATATGGCCATTTATTTCAAGGTTGACCCTATTTAATGTTTGCCTTATATTTTCTATTAATCGAAGAATATCTCCTAATATCTTTCTTAGATGAGTCGGAAGTCAAATTATTTTAATGCAGTTTTGTTTCAAAGATTGAGTGAATTCTAAAAACACCTTTATAATTGAAATGAAGCAATTTTGGACGAAGATATGGCCATTTATTTCAAGGTAGACCCTATTTAATGCTTTCCATATATTTTCTATTTATCAAGAACATCCCTTAATATCTTTCTTAGATGAGTCGGAAGTCAAATTATTTTAATGCAGTTTTGTTCCAAAGATCAAGTGAATTCTAAAAACACCTTTATAATTGAAATGGGGCAATTTTGGACGAAGATATGGCCATTTATTTCAAGGTAGACCCTATTTAATGCTTTCCATATATTTTCTGTTAATCAAGAATATCCCTTAATATCTTTCTTAGATGAGTCGGAAGTCAAATTATTTTAATGCAGTTTTGTTCCAAAGATCGAGTGAATTCTAAAAACACCTTTTTAATTGAAAGGGGGCAATTTGAGACGAAGATATGGCCATTTATTTCAAGGTAGACCCTATTTAATGTTTGCCATATATTTTCTATTAATCGAAGAATATCCCTTAATATCTTTCTTAGATGAGTCGGAAGTCAATTTATTTTAATGCAGTTTTGTTCCAAATATCGAGTGAATTCTAAAAACACCTTTATAATTGAAATGGGGCAATTTGAGACGAAGATATGGCCATTTATTTCAAGCTAGACCCTATTTAATGCTTTCCATATATTTTCTATTTATCGAAGAATATCCCTTAATATCTTTCTTAGATGAGTCGGAAGTCAAATTATTTTAATGCAGTTTTGTTCCAAAGATTGAGTGAATTCTAAAAACTCCTTTATAATTGAAATGGGGCAATCTTTGACGAAGATATGGCCATTTATTTCAAGGTAGACCCTATTTAATGCTTTCCATATATTTTCTATTTATCGAAGAATATCCCTTAATATCTTTCTTAGATGAGTCGGAAGTCAAATTATTTTAATGCAGTTTTGTTCCAAAGATCAAGTGAATTCTAAAAAAACCTTTATAATTGAAATGGGGCAATTTTGGACGAAGATATGGCCATTTATTTCAAGGTAGACCCTATTTAATGCTTTCCATATATTTTCTGTTAATCAAGAATATCCCATAATATCTTTCTTAGATGAGTCGGAAGTCAAATTATTTTAATGCAGTTTTGTTCCAAAGATTGAGCGAATTCTAAAAACACCTTTATAATTGATACGGGGCAATTTTTGACGAAGATATGGCCATTTATTTCAAGGTAGACCCTATTTAATGCTTTCCATATATTTTCTATTTATCGAAGAATATCCCTTAATATCTTTCTTAGATGAGTCGGAAGTCAAAGTATTTTAATGCAGTTTTGTTTCGAAGATTGAGTGAATTCTAAAAACACCTTTATAATTGAAATGGGGCAATTTTGGACGAAGATATGGCCATTTATTTCAAGGTAGACCCTATTTAATGCTTTCCATATATTTTCTGTTAATCAAGAATATCCCTTAATATCTTTCTTAGATGAGTCGGAAGTCAAATTATTTTAATGCAGTTTTGTTTCAAAGATCGAGTGAATTCTAAAAATACCTTAATAATTGAAATGGGGCACTTTGAGACAAAGATATGGCCATTTATTTCAAGGTTGACCCTATTTAATGTTTGCCTTATATTTTCTATTAATCGAAGAATATCTCTTAATATCTATCTTAGATGAGTCGGAAGTCAAATTATTTTAATGCAGTTTTGTTCCAAAGATCGAGTGAATTCTAAAAACACCTTTATAATTGAAATGGGGCAATTTTTGACGAAGATATGGCCATTTATTTCAAGGTAGACCCTATTTAATGCTTTCCATATATTTTCTATTTATCGAAGAATATCCCTTAATATCTTTCTTAGATGAGTCGGAAGTCAAATTATTTTAATGCAGTTTTGTTCCAAAGATTGAGTGAATTCTAAAAACTCCTTTATAATTGAAATGGGGCAATCTTTGACGAAGATATGGCCATTTATTTCAAGGTAGACCCTATTTAATGCTTTCCATATATTTTCTATTTATCGAAGAATATCCCTTAATATCTTTCTTAGATGAGTCGGAAGTCAAATTATTTTAATGCAGTTTTGTTCCAAAGATTGAGTGAATTCTAAAAACACCTTTATAATTGATATGGGGCAATTTTTGACGAAGATATGGCCATTTATTTCAAGGTAGACCCTATTTAATGCTTTCCATATATTTTCTGTTAATCAAGAATATCCCTTAATATCTTTCTTAGATGAGTCGGAAGTCAAATTATTTTAATGCAGTTTTGTTCCAAAGATTGAGCGAATTCTAAAAACACCTTTATAATTGAAATGAAGCAATTTTGGACGAAGATATGGCCATTTATTTCAAGGTAGACCCTATTTAATGCTTTCCATATATTTTCTGTTAATCAAGAATATCCCTTAATATCTTTCTTAGATGAGTCGGAAGTCAAATTATTTTAATGCAGTTTTGTTTCAAAGATCGAGTGAATTCTAAAAATACCTTTATAATTGAAATGGGGCAATTTGAGACAAAGATATGGCCATTTATTTCAAGGTTGACCCTATTTAATGTTTGCCTTATATTTTCTATTAATCGAAGAATATCTCTTAATATCTTTCTTAGATGAGTCGGAAGTCAAATTATTTTAATGCAGTTTTGTTCCAAAGATTGAGTGAATTCTAAAAACACCTTTATATTTGAAATAGGGCAATTATTGACGAAGATATGGCCATTTATTTCAAGGTAGACCCTATTTAATGCTTTCAATATATTTTCTATTTATCGAAGAATATCCCTTAATACCTTTCTAAGATGAGTCGGAAGTCAAATTATTTTAATGCAGTTTTGTTCCAAAGATCGAGCGAATTCTAAAAACTCCTTTATAATTGAAATGGGGCAATTTTTGACGAAGATATGGCCATTTATTTCAAGGTTGACCCTATTTAATGCTTTCTATATATTTTCTATTTATCGAAGAATATCCCTTAATATCTTTCTTAGATGAGTCGGAAGTCAAATTATTTTAATGCAGTTTTGTTCCACAGATCAAGTGAATTCTAAAAACACCTTTATAATTGAAATGAAGCAATTTTGGACGAAGATATGGCCATTTATTTCAAGGTAGACCCTATTTAATGCTTTCCGTATATTTTCTATTTATCGAAGAATATCCCTTAATATCTTTCTTAGATGAGTCGGAAGTCAAATTATTTTAATGCAGTTTTGTTCCAAAGATTGAGTGAATTCTAAAAACACCTTTATAATTGAAATGGGGCAATCTGAGACAAAGATATGGCCATTTATTTCAAGGTTGACCCTATTTAATGTTTGCGTTATATTTTCTATTAATCGAAGAATATCTCTTAATATCTTTCTTAGATGAGTCGGAAGTCAAATTATTTTAATGCAGTTTTGTTCCACAGATCAAGTGAATTCTAAAAACACCTTTATAATTGAAATGAAGCAATTTTGGACGAAGAGATGGCCATTTATTTCAAGGTAGACCCTATTTAATGCTTTCCATATATTTTCTATTTATCGAAGAATATCCCTTAATATCTTTCTTAGATGAGTCGGAAGTCAAATTATTTTAATGCAGTTTTGTTCCAAAGATCAAGTGAATTCTAAAAACTCCTTTATAATTGAAATATGGCAATCTTTGACGAAGATATGGCCATTTATTTCAAGGTAGACCCTATTTAATGCTTTCCATATATTTTCTATTTATCGAAGAATATCCCTTAATATCTTTCTTAGATGAGTCGGAAGTCAAATTATTTTAATGCAGTTTTGTTCCAAAGATCGAGTGAATTCTAAAAACACCTTTATAATTGAAATGGGGCAATCTGAGACAAAGATATGGCCATTTATTTCAAGGTAGACCCTATTTAATGCTTTCCATATATTTTCTATTTATCGAAGAATATCCCTTAATATCTTTCTTAGATGAGTCGGAAGTCAAATTATTTTAATGCAGTTTTGTTTCGAAGATTGGGTGAATTCTAAAAACACCTTTATAATTGAAATGGGGCAATTTTGGACGAAGATATGGCCATTTATTTCAAGGTAGACCCTATTTAATGCTTTCCATATATTTTCTATTTATCGAAGAATATCCCTTAATATCTTTCTTAGATGAGTCGGAAGTCAAATTATTTTAATGCAGTTTTGTTCCAAAGATCGAGTGAATTCTAAAAATACCTTTATAATTGAAATGGGGCAATTTGAGACAAAGATATGGCCATTTATTTCAATGTTGACCCTATTTAATGTTTGCCTTATATTTTCTATTAATCGAAGAATATCTCTTAATATCTTTCTTAGATGAGTTGGAAGTCAAATTATTTTAATGCAGTTTTGTTCCAAAGATCGAGTGAATTCTAAAAACACCTTTATAATTGAAATGGGGCAATTTTTGACGAAGATATGGCCATTTATTTCAAGGTAGACCCTATTTAATGCTTTCCATATATTTTCTATTTATCGAAGAATATCCCTTAATATCTTTCTTAGATGAGTCGGAAGTCAAATTATTTTAATGCAGTTTTGTTCCAAAGATTGAGTGAATTCTAAAAACTCCTTTATAATTGAAATGGGGCAATCTTTGACGAAGATATGGCCATTTATTTCAAGGTAGACCCTATTTAATGCTTTCCATATATTTTCTGTTAATCAAGAATATCCCTTAATATCTTTCTTAGATGAGTCGGAAGTCAAATTATTTTAATGCAGTTTTGTTCCAAAGATTGAGCGAATTCTAAAAACACCTTTTTAATTGAAAGGGGGTCAATTTTTGACGAAGATATGGCCATTTATTTCAAGGTAGACCCTATTTAATGCTTTCCATATATTTTCTATTATTCGAAGAATATCCCTTAATATCTTTCTTAGATGAGTCGGAAGTCAAATTATTTTAATGCAGTTTTGTTTCGAAGATTGAGTGAATTCTAAAAACACCTTTATAATTGAAATGGGGCAATTTTTGGACGAAGATATGGCCATTTATTTCAAGGTAGACCCTATTTAATGCTTTCCATATATTTTCTGTTAATCAAGAATATCCCTTAATATCTTTCTTAGATGAGTCGGAAGTCAAATTATTTTAATGCAGTTTTGTTTCAAAGATCGAGTGAATTCTAAAAATACCTTTATAATTGAAATGGGGCAATTTGAGACAAAGATATGGCCATTTATTTCAAGGTTGACCCTATTTAATGTTTGCCTTATATTTTCTATTAATCGAAGAATATCTCTTAATATCTTTCTTAGATGAGTCGGAAGTCAAATTATTTTAATGCAGTTTTGTTCCACAGATCGAGTGAATTCTAAAAACATCTTTATAATTGAAATGGGGCAATTTTTGACGAAGATATGGCCATTTATTTCAAGGTAGACCCTATTTAATGCTTTCCATATATTTTCTATTTATCGAAGAATATCCCTTAATATCTTTCTTAGATGAGTCGGAAGTCAAATTAATTTAATGCAGTTTTGTTCCAAAGATTGAGCGAATTCTAAAAACACCTTTATAATTCAAATGGGGCAATTTTTGACGAAGATATGGCCATTTATTTCAAAGTAGACCCTATTTAATGCTTTCCATATATTTTCTGTTAATCAAGAATATCCCTTAATATCTTTCTTAGATGAGTCGGAAGTCAAATTATTTTAATGCAGTTTTGTTCCAAAGATCGAGTGAATTCTAAAAACACCTTTATAATTGAAATGGGGCAATTTGAGACAAAGATATGGCCATTTATTTCAAGGTTGACCCTATTTAATGTTTGCGTTATATTTTCTATTAATCGAAGAATATCTCTTAATATCTTTCTTAGATGAGTCGGAAGTCAAATTATTTTAATGCAGTTTTGTTCCACAGATCGAGTGAATTCTAAAAACACCTTTATAATTGATATGAAAGCATTTTTGACGAAGAGATGGGCATTAATTTCAGGTAGACCCTATTTAATGCTTTCCATATATTTTCTATTTATCGAAGAATATCCCTTAATATCTTTCTTAGATGAGTCGGAAGTCAAATTATTTTAATGCAGTTTTGTTTCGAAGATTGAGTGAATTCTAAAAACACCTTTATAATTGAAATGGGGCAATTTTTGACGAAGATATGGCCATTTATTTCAAGGTAGACCCTATTTAATGCTTTCCATATATTTTCTGTTAATCAAGAATATCCCTTAATATCTTTCTTAGATGAGTCGGAAGTCAAATTATTTTAATGCAGTTTTGTTTCAAAGATCAAGTGAATTCTAAAAACACCTTTATAATTGAAATGGGGCAATTTGAGACAAAGATATGGCCATTTATTTCAAGGTTGACCCTATTTAATGTTTGCCTTATATTTTCTATTAATCGAAGAATATCTCTTAATATCTTTCTTAGATGAGTCGGAAGTCAAATTATTTTAATGCAGTTTTGTTCCAAAGATCGAGTGAATTCTAAAAACATCTTTATAATTGAAATGGGGCAATTTTTGACGAAGATATGGCCATTTATTTCAAGGTAGACCCTATTTAATGCTTTCCATATATTTTCTATTTATCGAAGAAAATCCCTTAATATCTTTCTTAGATGAGTCGGAAGTCAAATTATTTTAATGCAGTTTTGTTTCAAAGATCGAGTGAATTCTCAAAACACCTTTATAATTGAAATGGGGCAATTTTTGACGAAGATATGGCCATTTATTTCAAGGTAGACCCTATTTAATGCTTTCCATATATTTTCTATTTATCAAAGAATATCTCTTAATATCTTTCTTAGATGAGTCGGAGGTCAAATTATTTTAATGCAGTTTTGTTCCAAAGATCAAGTGAATTCTAAAAAATCCTTTATAATTGATATGGGGCAATTTTTGACGAAAGATATGGCCATTTATTTCAAGGTAGACCCTATTTAAATGCTTTCCATATATTTTCTATTTATCGAAAGATTATCCCTTAATATCTTTCTTAGATGAGTCGGAAAGTCAAATTAATTTAATGCAGTTTTGTTCCAAAGATTGAGCGAAATTCTAAAAACACCTTTATAATTGAAATGGGGCAATTTTTGACGAAGATATGGCCATTTATTTCAAGGTAGACCCTATTTAATGCTTTCCATATATTTTCTGTTAATCAAGAATATCCCTTAATATCTTTCTTAGATGAGTCGGAAGTCAAATTATTTTAATGCAGTTTTGTTCCAAAGATCGAGTGAATTCTAAAAACACCTTTATAATTGAAATGGGGCAATTTGAGACAAAGATATGGCCATTTATTTCAAGGTTGACCCTATTTAATGTTTGCGTTATATTTTCTATTAATCGAAGAATATCTCTTAATATCTTTCTTAGATGAGTCGGAAGTCAAATTATTTTAATGCAGTTGTGTTCCACAGATCGAGTGAATTCTAAAAACACCTTTATAATTGAAATGAAGCAATTTTGGACGAAGAGATGGCCATTTATTTCAAGGTAGACCCTATTTAATGCTTTCCATATATTTTCTATTTATCGAAGAATATCCCTTAATATCTTTCTTAGATGAGTCGGAAGTCAAATTATTTTAATGCAGTTTTGTTTCGAAGATTGAGTGAATTCTAAAAACACCTTTATAATTGAAATGGGGCAATTTTTGACGAAGATATGGCCATTTATTTCAAGGTAGACCCTATTTAATGCTTTCCATATATTTTCTATTTATCGAAGAATATCCCTTAATATCTTTCTTAGATGAGTCGGAAGTCAAATTATTTTAATGCAGTTTTGTTTCGAAGATTGAGTGAATTCTAAAAACACCCTTATAATTGAAATGGGGCAATTTTGGACGAAGATATGGCCATTTATTTCAAGGTAGACCCTATTTAATGCTTTCCATATATTTTCTATTTATCGAAGAATATCCCTTAATATCTTTCTTAGATGAGTCGGAAGTCAAATTATTTTAATGCAGTTTTGTTCCAAAGATCGAGTGAATTCTAAAAATACCTTTATAATTGAAATGGGGCAATTTGAGACAAAGATATGGCCATTTATTTCAAGGTTGACCCTATTTAATGTTTGCCTTATATTTTCTATTAATCGAAGAATATCTCTTAATATCTTTCTTAGATGAGTCGGAAGTCAAATTATTTTAATGCAGTTTTGTTCCAAAGATCGAGTGAATTCTAAAAACACCTTTATAATTGAAATGGGGCAATTTTTGACGAAGATATGGCCATTTATTTCAAGGTAGACCCTATTTAATGCTTTCCATATATTTTCTATTTATCGAAGAATATCCCTTAATATCTTTCTTAGATGAGTCGGAAGTCAAATTATTTTAATGCAGTTTTGTTCCAAAGATTGAGTGAATTCTAAAAACTCCTTTATAATTGAAATGGGGCAATCTTTGACGAAGATATGGCCATTTATTTCAAGGTAGACCCTATTTAATGATTTCCATATATTTTCTATTTATCGAAGAATATCCCTTAATATCTTTCTTAGATGAGTCGGAAGTCAAATTATTTTAATGCAGTTTTGTTCCAAAGATTGAGAAAATTCTAAAAACACCTTTATAATTGATATGGGGCAATTTTTGACGAAGATATGGCCATTTATTTCAAGGTAGACCCTATTTAATGCTTTCCATATATTTTCTGTTAATCAAGAATATCCCTTAATATCTTTCTTAGATGAGTCGGAAGTCAAATTATTTTAATGCAGTTTTGTTCCAAAGATAGAGCGAATTCTAAAAACACCTTTATAATTGAAATGGGGCAATTTTTGACGAAGATATGGCCATTTATTTCAAGGTAGACCCTATTTAATGCTTTCCATATATTTTCTGTTAATCGAGAATATCCCTTAATATCTTTCTTAGATGAGTCGGAAGTCAAATTATTTTAATGCAGTTTTGTTTCAAAGATCGAGTGAATTCTAAAAACACCTTTATAATTGAAATGGGGCAATTTGAGACAAAGATATGGGCCATTTATTTCAAGGTTGACCCTATTTAATGTTTGCGTTATATTTTCTATAAATCGAAGAATATCTCTTAATATCTTTCTTAGATGAGTCGAAAGTCAAAATTATTTTAATGCAGTTTTGTTCCACAGTTCGAGTGAATTCTAAAAACACCTTTATAATTGAAATATGGCAATCTTTGACGAAGATATGGCCATTTATTTCAAGGTAGACCCTATTTAATGCTTTCCATATATTTTCTATTTATCGAAGAATATCCCTTAATATCTTTCTTAGATGAGTCGGAAGTCAAATTATTTAAATGCAGTTTTGTTCCAAAGATTGCGTGAATTCCAAAAACACCTTTATAATTGATATGGGGCAATTTTTGACGAAGATATGGCCATTTATTTCAAGGTTGACCCTATTTAATGTTTGGCTTATATTTTCTATTAATCGAATAATATCCCTTAATATCTTTCTTAGATGAGTCGGAAGTCAAATTATTTTTATGCAGTTTTGTTCCCAAGATCGAGTGGATTCTAAAAACACCTTTATATTTGAAATGGGGCAATTTTTGACGAAGATATGGCCATTTATTTCAAGGTAGACCCTATTTAATGCTTTCCATATATTTTCTATTTATCGAAGAATATCCCTTAATATCGTTCTTAGATGAGTCGGAAGTCAAATTATTTTAATGCAGTTTTGTTTCAAAGATCAAGTGAATTCTAAAAACACCTTTATAATTGAAATGGGGCAATTTTGGACGAAGATATGGCCATTTATTTCAAGGTAGACCCTATTTAATGCTTTCCATATATTTTCTATTTATCGAAGATTATCCTTTAATATTTTTCTTAGATGAGTCGGAAGTCAAATTATTTTAATGCAGTTTTGTTCCAAAGATCAAGTGAATTCTAAAAACACCTTTATAATTGATATGGGGCAATTTTTGACGAAGATATGGCCATTTATTTCAAGGTAGACCCTATTTAATGCTTTCCATATATTTTCTGTTAATCAAGAATATCCCTTAATATCTTTCTTAGATGAGTCGGAAGTCAAATTATTTTAATGCAGTTTTGTTCCAAAGATTGAGTGAATTCTAAAAACACCTTTATAATTGAAAGGGGGCAATTTTGGACGAAGATATGGCCATTTATTTCAAAGTAGACCCTATTTAATGCTTTCCATATATTTTCTATTTATCGAAGAATATCCCTTAATATCTTTCTTAGATGAGTCGGAAGTCAAATTATTTTAATGCAGTTTTGTTTCGAAGATTGAGTGAATTCTAAAAACACCTTTATAATTGAAATGGGGCAATTTTTGACGAAGATATGGCCATTTATATCAAGGTAGACCCTATTTAATGCTTTCCATATATTTTCTATTTATCGAAGAATATCCCTTAATATCTTTCTTAGATGAGTCGGAAGTCAAATTATTTTCGTGCAGTTTGGTTTCAAAGAAAGAGAGAATTCTAAAAACACTTTTATAATTGAAATGGGGCAATTTTGGAGGAAGATATGGCCATTTATTTCAAGGTAGACCATATTTAATGCTTTCCATATATTTTCTATTATTCGAAGAATATCCCTTGATATCTTTCTTAGATGAGTCGGAAGTCAAATTATTTTAATGCAGTTTTGTTCCAAAGATTTCGTGAATTCTAAGAACACCTTTATAATTGAAATGGGGCAATTTTTGTCGAAGATATGGCCATTTATTTCAAGGTAGAGCCTATTTAATGCTTACCATATATTTTCTATTTATCGAAGAATATCCCTTAATATCTTTCTTAGATGAGTCGGAAGTCAAATTATTTTAATGCAGTTTTGTTTCGAAGATTGAGTGAATTCTAAAAACACCTTTATAATTGAAATGGGGCAATTGTTGACGAAGATATGGCCATTTATTTCAAAGTAGACCCTATTTAATGCTTTCCATATATTTTCTATTTATCGAAGAATATCCCTTAATATCTTTCTTAGATGAGTCGGAAGTCAAATTATTTTAATGCAGTTTTGTTGCAAAGATCAAGCGAATTCTAAAAACATCTTTATAATTGAAATGGGGCAATTTTTTTGCGAAGATATGGCCATTTATTTCAAGGTAGACCCTATTTAATGCTTTGCATATATTTTCTATTTTTTGAAGAATATCCCTTGATATCTTTTTTAGATGAGTCGGAAGTCAAATTATTTTCGTGCAGTTTGGTTTCAAAGAAAGAGAGAATTCTAAAAACACTTTTATAATTGAAATGGGGCAATTTTGGAGGAAGATATGGCCATTTATTTCAAGGTAGACCATATTTAATGCTTTCCATATATTTTCTGTTAATCAAAAATATCCCTTAATATCGTTCTGAGATGAGTCGGAAGTCAAATTATTTTAATGCAGTTTTGTTCCAAAGATCGAGTGAATTCTAAAAACACCTTTATAATTGAAATGGGGCAATTTGAGACAAAGATATGGCCATTTATTTCAAGGTAGAGCCTATTTAATGCTTACCATATATTTTCTATTTATCGAAGAATATCCCTTAATATCTTTCTTAGATGAGTCGGAAGTCAAATTATTTTAATGCAGTTTTGTTTCGAAGATTGAGTGAATTCTAAAAACACCTTTATAATTGAAATGGGGCAATTGTTGACGAAGATATGGCCATTTATTTCAAAGTAGACCCTATTTAATGCTTTCCATATATTTTCTGTTAATCAAGAATATCCCTTAATATCTTTCTTAGATGAGTCGGAAGTCAAATTATTTTAATGCAGTTTTGTTCCAAAGATCGAGTGAATTCTAAAAACACCTTTATAATTGAAATGGGGCAATTTGAGACAAAGATATGGCCATTTATTTCAAGGTTGACCCTATTTAATGTTTGCCTTATATTTTCTATTAATCGAAGAATATCTTTTAATATCTTTCTTAGATGAGTCGGAAGTCAAATTATTTTAATGCAGTTTTGTTCCAAAGATCGAGCGAATTCTAAAAACACCTTTATAATTGAAATGGGCAATTTTTAACGAAGATATGGCCATTTATTTCAAGGTAGACTCTATTTAATGCTTTCCATATATTTTCTATTTATCGAAGAATATCCCTTAATATCTTTCTTAGATGAGTCGGAAGTCAAATTATTTTAATGCAGTTTTGTTTCAAAGATCGAGTGAATTCTAAAAACACCTTTATAATTGAAATGGGGCAATCTTTGACGAAGATATGGCCATTTATTTCAAGGTAGACCCTATTTAATGCTTTCCATATATTTTCTATTTATCGAAGAATATCCCTTAATCTCTTTCTTAGATGAGTCGGAAGTCAAATTATTTTAATGCAGTTTTGTTCCAAAGATCGAGCGAATTCTAAAAACACCTTTATAATTGAAATGGGGCAATTTTTGACGAAGATATGGCCATTTATTTCAAGGTAGACCCTATTTAATGCTTTCCATATATTTTCTGTTAATCAAGAATATCCCTTAACATCTTTCTTAGATGAGTCGGAAGTCAAATTATTTTAATGCAGTTTTGTTCCAAAGATTGAGTGAATTCTAAAAACTCCTTTATAATTAAAATGGGGCAATTTTTGACGAAGATATGGCCATTTATTTCAAGGTAGAGCCTATTTAATGCTTTCCATATATTTTCTATTTATCGAAGAATATCCCTTAATATCTTTCTTAGATGAGTCGGAAGTCAAATTATTTTAATGCAGTTTTGTTCCAAAGATTGAGTGAATTATAAAAACACCTTTATAATTGATATGGGGCAATTTTTGACGAAGATATGGCCATTTATTTCAAGGTAGACCCTATTTAATGCTTTCCATATATTTTCTGTTAATCAAGAATATCCCTTAATATCTTTCTTAGATGAGTCGGAAGTCAAATTATTTTAATGCAGTTTTGTTCCAAAGATTGAGTGAATTCTAAAAACACCTTTATAATTGATATGGGGCAATTTTTGACGAAGATATGGCCATTTATTTCAAGGTAGACCCTATTTAATGCTTTCCATATATTTTCTATTTATCGAAGAATATCCCTTAATATCTTTCTTAGATGAGTCGGAAGTCAAATTATTTTAATGCAGTTTTGTTTCAAAGATCGAGTGAATTCTAAAAATACCTTTATAATTGAAATGGGGCAATTTGAGACAAAGATATGGCCATTTATTTCAAGGTTGACCCTATTTAATGTTTGCCTTATATTTTCTATTAATCGAAGAATATCTCTTAATATCTTTCTTAGATGAGTCGGAAGTCAAATTATTTTAATGCAGTTTTGTTTCAAAGATCGAGTGAATTCTAAACACATCTTTATAATTGAAATGGGGCACTTTTTGACGAAGATATGGCCATTTTTTTCAAGGTAGACCCTATTTAATGCTTTCCATATATTTTCTATTTATCGAAGAAAATCCCTTAATATCTTTCTTAAATGAGTCGGAAGTCAAATTATTTTAATGCAGTTTTGTTTCAAAGATCGAGTGAATTCTAAAAACACCTTTATAATTGAAATGGGGCAATTTTTGACGAAGATATGGCCATTTATTTCAAGGTAGACCCTTTTTAATGCTTTCCATATATTTTCTATTTATCGAAGAAAATCCCTTAATATCTTTCTTAGATGAGTCGGAAGTCAAATTATTTTAATGCAGTTTTGTTCCAAAGATCGAGTGAATTCTAAAAACACCTTTATAATTGAAATGGGGCAATCTTTGACGAAGATATGGCCATTTATTTCAAGGTAGACCCTATTTAATGCTTTCCATATATTTTCTATTTATCGAAGAATATCCCTTAATATCTTTCTTAGATGAGTCGGAGGTCAAATTATTTTAATGCAGTTTTGTTCCAAAGATCAAGTGAATTCTAAAAAATCCTTTATAATTGATATGGGGCAATTTTTGACGAAAGATATGGCCATTTATTTCAAGGTAGACCCTATTTAAATGCTTTCCATATATTTTCTATTTATCGAAGATTATCCCTTAATATCTTTCTTAGATGAGTCGGAAAGTCAAATTAATTTAATGCAGTTTTGTTCCAAAGATTGAGCGAATTCTAAAAACACCTTTATAATTGAAATGGGGCAATTTTTGACGAAGATATGGCCATTTATTTCAAGGTAGACCCTATTTAATGCTTTCCATATATTTTCTGTTAATCAAGAATATCCCTTAATATCTTTCTTAGATGAGTCGGAAGTCAAATTATTTTAATGCAGTTTTGTTCCAAAGATCGAGTGAATTCTAAAAACACCTTTATAATTGAAATGGGGCAATTTGAGACAAAGATATGGCCATTTATTTCAAGGTTGACCCTATTTAATGTTTGCGTTATATTTTCTATTAATCGAAGAATATCTCTTAATATCTTTCTTAGATGAGTCGGAAGTCAAATTATTTTAATGCAGTTGTGTTCCACAGATCGAGTGAATTCTAAAAACACCTTTATAATTGAAATGAAGCAATTTTGGACGAAGAGATGGCCATTTATTTCAAGGTAGACCCTATTTAATGCTTTCCATATATTTTCTATTTATCGAAGAATATCCCTTAATATCTTTCTTAGATGAGTCGGAAGTCAAATTATTTTAATGCAGTTTTGTTTCGAAGATTGAGTGAATTCTAAAAACACCTTTATAATTGAAATGGGGCAATTTTTGACGAAGATATGGCCATTTATTTCAAGGTAGACCCTATTTAATGCTTTCCATATATTTTCTATTTATCGAAGAATATCCCTTAATATCTTTCTTAGATGAGTCGGAAGTCAAATTATTTTAATGCAGTTTTGTTCCAAAGATCGAGTGAATTCTAAAAACACCTTTATAATTGAAATGGGGCAATCTGAGACAAAGATATGGCCATTTATTTCAAGGTAGACCCTATTTAATGCTTTCCATATATTTTCTATTTATCGAAGAATATCCCTTAATATCTTTCTTAGATGAGTCGGAAGTCAAATTATTTTAATGCAGTTTTGTTTCGAAGATTGGGTGAATTCTAAAAACACCTTTATAATTGAAATGGGGCAATTTTTGACGAAGATATGGCCATTTATTTCAAGGTAGACCCTATTTAATGCTTTCCATATATTTTCTATTTATCGAAGAATATCCCTTAATATCTTTCTTAGATGAGTCGGAAGTCAAATTATTTTAATGCAGTTTTGTTCCAAAGATCGAGTGAATTCTAAAAATACCTTTATAATTGAAATGGGGCAATTTGAGACAAAGATATGGCCATTTATTTCAATGTTGACCCTATTTAATGTTTGCCTTATATTTTCTATTAATCGAAGAATATCTCTTAATATCTTTCTTAGATGAGTTGGAAGTCAAATTATTTTAATGCAGTTTTGTTCCAAAGATCGAGTGAATTCTAAAAACACCTTTATAATTGAAATGGGGCAATTTTTGACGAAGATATGGCCATTTATTTCAAGGTAGACCCTATTTAATGCTTTCCATATATTTTCTATTTATCGAAGAATATCCCTTAATATCTTTCTTAGATGAGTCGGAAGTCAAATTATTTTAATGCAGTTTTGTTCCAAAGATTGAGTGAATTCTAAAAACTCCTTTATAATTGAAATGGGGCAATCTTTGACGAAGATATGGCCATTTATTTCAAGGTAGACCCTATTTAATGCTTTCCATATATTTTCTATTATTCGAAGAATATCCCTTAATATCTTTCTTAGATGAGTCGGAAGTCAAATTATTTTAATGCAGTTTTGTTCCAAAGATTGAGCGAATTCTAAAAACACCTTTTTAATTGAAAGGGGGCAATTTTTGACGAAGATATGGCCATTTATTTCAAGGTAGACCCTATTTAATGCTTTCCATATATTTTCTATTATTCGAAGAATATCCCTTAATATCTTTCTTAGATGAGTCGGAAGTCAAATTATTTTAATGCAGTTTTGTTCCAAAGATTGAGCGAATTCTAAAAACACCTTTATAATTGAAATGGGGCAATTTTGGACGAAGATATGGCCATTTATTTCAAGGTAGACCCTATTTAATGCTTTCCATATATTTTCTGTTAATCAAGAATATCCCTTAATATCTTTCTTAGATGAGTCGGAAGTCAAATTATTTTAATGCAGTTTTGTTTCAAAGATCGAGTGAATTCTAAAAATACCTTTATAATTGAAATGGGGCAATTTGAGACAAAGATATGGCCATTTATTTCAAGGTTGACCCTATTTAATGTTTGCCTTATATTTTCTATTAATCGAAGAATATCTCTTAATATCTTTCTTAGATGAGTCGGAAGTCAAATTATTTTAATGCAGTTTTGTTCCAAAGATCGAGTGAATTCTAAAAATATCTTTATAATTGAAATGGGGCAATTTTTGACGAAGATATGGCCATTTATTTCAAGGTAGACCCTATTTAATGCTTTCCATATATTTTCTGTTAATCAAAGAATATCCCTTAATATCTTTCTTAGATGAGTCGGAAGTCAAATTAATTTAATGCAGTTTTGTTCCAAAGATTGAGCGAATTCTAAAAACACCTTTATAATTCAAATGGGGCAATTTTTGACGAAGATATGGCCATTTATTTCAAAGTAGACCCTATTTAATGCTTTCCATATATTTTCTGTTAATCAAGAATATCCCTTAATATCTTTCTTAGATGAGTCGGAAGTCAAATTATTTTAATGCAGTTTTGTTCCAAAGATCGAGTGAATTCTAAAAACACCTTTATAATTGAAATGGGGCAATTTGAGACAAAGATATGGCCATTTATTTCAAGGTTGACCCTATTTAATGTTTGCGTTATATTTTCTATTAATCGAAGAATATCTCTTAATATCTTTCTTAGATGAGTCGGAAGTCAAATTATTTTAATGCAGTTTTGTTCCACAGATCGAGTGAATTCTAAAAACACCTTTATAATTGATATGAAAGCATTTTTGACGAAGAGATGGCCATTTATTTCAAGGTAGACCCTATTTAATGCTTTCCATATATTTTCTATTTATCGAAGAATATCCCTTAATATCTTTCTTAGATGAGTCGGAAGTCAAATTATTTTAATGCAGTTTTGTTTCGAAGATTGAGTGAATTCTAAAAACACCTTTATAATTGAAATGGGGCAATTTTTGACGAAGATATGGCCATTTATTTCAAGGTAGACCCTATTTAATGCTTTCCATATATTTTCTGTTAATCAAGAATATCCCTTAATATCTTTCTTAGATGAGTCGGAAGTCAAATTATTTTAATGCAGTTTTGTTTCAAAGATCGAGTGAATTCTAAAAATACCTTTATAATTGAAATGGGGCAATTTGAGACAAAGATATGGCCATTTATTTCAAGGTTGACCCTATTTAATGTTTGCCTTATATTTTCTATTAATCGAAGAATATCTCTTAATATCTTTCTTAGATGAGTCGGAAGTCAAATTATTTTAATGCAGTTTTGTTCCAAAGATCGAGTGAATTCTAAAAACATCTTTATAATTGAAATGGGGCAATTTTTGACGAAGATATGGCCATTTATTTCAAGGTAGACCCTATTTAATGCTTTCCATATATTTTCTATTTATCGAAGAAAATCCCTTAATATCTTTCTTAGATGAGTCGGAAGTCAAATTATTTTAATGCAGTTTTGTTCCAAAGATCGAGTGAATTCTAAAAACACCTTTATAATTGAAATGGGGCAATCTTTGACGAAGATATGGCCATTTATTTCAAGGTAGACCCTATTTAATGCTTTCCATATATTTTCTATTTATCGAAGAATATCCCTTAATATCTTTCTTAGATGAGTCGGAAGTCAAATTATTTTAATGCAGTTTTGTTCCAAAGATTGAGTGAATTCTAAAAATACCTTTATAATTGAAATGGGGCAATTTTTGACGAAGATATGGCCATTTATTTCAAGGTAGACCCTATTTAATGCTTTCCATATATTTTCTATTTATCGAAGATTATCCCTTAATATCTTTCTTAGATGAGTCGGAAGTCAAATTAATTTAATGCAGTTTTGTTCCAAAGATTGAGCGAATTCTAAAAACACCTTTATAATTGAAATGGGGCAATTTTTGACGAAGATATGGCCATTTATTTCAAGGTAGACCCTATTTAATGCTTTCCATATATTTTCTGTTAATCAAGAATATCCCTTAATATCTTTCTTAGATGAGTCGGAAGTCAAATTATTTTAATGCAGTTTTGTTCCAAAGATCGAGTGAATTCTAAAAACACCTTTATAATTGAAATGGGGCAATTTGAGACAAAGATATGGCCATTTATTTCAAGGTTGACCCTATTTAATGTTTGCGTTATATTTTCTATTAATCGAAGAATATCTCTTAATATCTTTCTTAGATGAGTCGGAAGTCAAATTATTTTAATGCAGTTGTGTTCCACAGATCGAGTGAATTCTAAAAACACCTTTATAATTGAAATGAAGCAATTTTGGACGAAGAGATGGCCATTTATTTCAAGGTAGACCCTATTTAATGCTTTCCATATATTTTCTATTTATCGAAGAATATCCCTTAATATCTTTCTTAGATGAGTCGGAAGTCAAATTATTTTAATGCAGTTTTGTTTCGAAGATTGAGTGAATTCTAAAAACACCTTTATAATTGAAATGGGGCAATTTTTGACGAAGATATGGCCATTTATTTCAAGGTAGACCCTATTTAATGCTTTCCATATATTTTCTATTTATCGAAGAATATCCCTTAATATCTTTCTTAGATGAGTCGGAAGTCAAATTATTTTAATGCAGTTTTGTTTCGAAGATTGAGTGAATTCTAAAAACACCCTTATAATTGAAATGGGGCAATTTTGGACGAAGATATGGCCATTTATTTCAAGGTAGACCCTATTTAATGCTTTCCATATATTTTCTATTTATCGAAGAATATCCCTTAATATCTTTCTTAGATGAGTCGGAAGTCAAATTATTTTAATGCAGTTTTGTTCCAAAGATCGAGTGAATTCTAAAAATACCTTTATAATTGAAATGGGGCAATTTGAGACAAAGATATGGCCATTTATTTCAAGGTTGACCCTATTTAATGTTTGCCTTATATTTTCTATTAATCGAAGAATATCTCTTAATATCTTTCTTAGATGAGTCGGAAGTCAAATTATTTTAATGCAGTTTTGTTCCAAAGATCGAGTGAATTCTAAAAACACCTTTATAATTGAAATGGGGCAATTTTTGACGAAGATATGGCCATTTATTTCAAGGTAGACCCTATTTAATGCTTTCCATATATTTTCTATTTATCGAAGAATATCCCTTAATATCTTTCTTAGATGAGTCGGAAGTCAAATTATTTTAATGCAGTTTTGTTCCAAAGATTGAGTGAATTCTAAAAACTCCTTTATAATTGAAATGGGGCAATCTTTGACGAAGATATGGCCATTTATTTCAAGGTAGACCCTATTTAATGATTTCCATATATTTTCTATTTATCGAAGAATATCCCTTAATATCTTTCTTAGATGAGTCGGAAGTCAAATTATTTTAATGCAGTTTTGTTCCAAAGATTGAGAAAATTCTAAAAACACCTTTATAATTGATATGGGGCAATTTTTGACGAAGATATGGCCATTTATTTCAAGGTAGACCCTATTTAATGCTTTCCATATATTTTCTGTTAATCAAGAATATCCCTTAATATCTTTCTTAGATGAGTCGGAAGTCAAATTATTTTAATGCAGTTTTGTTCCAAAGATAGAGCGAATTCTAAAAACACCTTTATAATTGAAATGGGGCAATTTTTGACGAAGATATGGCCATTTATTTCAAGGTAGACCCTATTTAATGCTTTCCATATATTTTCTGTTAATCGAGAATATCCCTTAATATCTTTCTTAGATGAGTCGGAAGTCAAATTATTTTAATGCAGTTTTGTTTCAAAGATCGAGTGAATTCTAAAAACACCTTTATAATTGAAATGGGGCAATTTGAGACAAAGATATGGGCCATTTATTTCAAGGTTGACCCTATTTAATGTTTGCGTTATATTTTCTATAAATCGAAGAATATCTCTTAATATCTTTCTTAGATGAGTCGAAAGTCAAAATTATTTTAATGCAGTTTTGTTCCACAGTTCGAGTGAATTCTAAAAACACCTTTATAATTGAAATATGGCAATCTTTGACGAAGATATGGCCATTTATTTCAAGGTAGACCCTATTTAATGCTTTCCATATATTTTCTATTTATCGAAGAATATCCCTTAATATCTTTCTTAGATGAGTCGGAAGTCAAATTATTTAAATGCAGTTTTGTTCCAAAGATTGCGTGAATTCCAAAAACACCTTTATAATTGATATGGGGCAATTTTTGACGAAGATATGGCCATTTATTTCAAGGTTGACCCTATTTAATGTTTGCCCTTTATTTTCTATTAATCGAAGAATATCCCTTAATATCTTTCTTAGATGAGTCGGAAGTCAAATTATTTTAATGCAGTTTTGTTCCAAAGATCGAGTGAATTCTAAAAACACCTTTTTAATTGAAGTGGGGCAATTTTTGACGAAGATATGGCCATTTATTTCAAGGTAGACCCTATTTAATGCTTTCCGTATATTTTCTGTTAATCACAAATATCCCTTAATATCGTTCTTAGATGAGTCGGAAGTCAAATTATTTTAATGCAGTTTTGTTCCAAAGATCGAGTGAATTCTAAAAACACCTTTATAATTGATATGGGGCAATCTTAAACGAAGATATGGCCATTTATTTCAAGGTAGACCCTATTTAATGCTTTCCATATATTTTCTATTTATCGAAGATTATCCTTTAATATTTTTCTTAGATGAGTCGGAAGTCAAATTATTTTAATGCAGTTTTGTTCCAAAGATCAAGTGAATTCTAAAAACACCTTTATAATTGATATGGGGCAATTTTTGACGAAGATATGGCCATTTATTTCAAGGTAGACCCTATTTAATGCTTTCCATATATTTTCTGTTAATCAAGAATATCCCTTAATATCTTTCTTAGATGAGTCGAAAGTCAAATTATTTTAATGCAGTTTTGTTCCAAAGATTGAGTGAATTCTAAAAACACCTTTATAATTGAAAGGGGGCAATTTTGGACGAAGATATGGCCATTTATTTCAAAGTAGACCCTATTTAATGCTTTCCATATATTTTCTATTTATCGAAGAATATCCCTTAATATCTTTCTTAGATGAGTCGGAAGTCAAATTATTTTAATGCAGTTTTGTTCCAAAGATCGAGTGAATTCTAAAACACCTTTATAATTGAAATGGGGCAATTTTTGACGAAGATATGGCCATTTATTTCATGGTTGACCCTATTTAATGCTTTCCATATATTTTCTATTTATCGAAGAATATCCCTTAATATCTTTCTTAGATGAGTCGGAAGTCAAATTATTTTAATGCAGTTTTGTTTCGAAGATCGAGTGAATTCTAAAAACACCTTTATAATTGAAATGGGGCAATTTTTGACGAAGATATGGCCATTTATTTCAAGGTAGACCCTATTTAATGCTTTCCATATATTTTCTATTATTCGAAGAATATGCCTTGATATCTTTCTTAGATGAGTCGGAAGTCAAATTATTTTAATGCAGTTTTGTTCCAAAGATTGAGTGAATTCTAAGAACACCTTTATAATTGAAATGGGGCAATTTTTGTCGAAGATATGGCCATTTATTTCAAGGTAGAGCCTATTTAATGCTTACCATATATTTTCTATTTATCGAAGAATATCCCTTAATATCTTTCTTAGATGAGTCGGAAGTCAAATTATTTTAATGCAGTTTTGTTCCAAAGATTGAGTGAATTCTAAGAACACCTTTATAATTGAAATGGGGCAATTGTTGACGAAGATATGGCCATTTATTTCAAAGTAGACCCTATTTAATGCTTTCCATATATTTTCTATTTATCGAAGAATATCCCTTAATATCTTTCTTAGATGAGTCGGAAGTCAAATTATTTTAATGCAGTTTTGTTGCAAAGATCAAGCGAATTGTAAAAACATCTTTATAATTGAAATGGGGCAATTTTTTACGAAGATATGGCCATTTATTTCAAGGTAGATCCTATTTAATGCTTTCCATATATTTTCTATTTATCGAAGAATATCCCTTAATATCTTGCTTAGATGAGTCGGAAGTCAAATTATTTTAATGCAGTTTTGTTTCAAAGATCGAGAGAATTCTAAAAACACTTTTATAATTGAAATGGGGCAATTTTGGACGAAGATATGGCCATTTATTTCAAGGTTGACCCTATTTAATGCTTTCCATATATTTTTCTGTTAATCAAGCAATATCCCTTAATATCGTTCTGAGATGAGTCGGAAAGTCAAATTATTTTAATGCAGTTTTGTTCCCAAAGATCGAGTGAATTCTAAAAACACTTTATAATTGAAATGGGGCAATTTGAGACAAAGATATGGCCATTTATTTCAAGGTAGAGCCTATTTAATGCTTACCATATATTTTCTATTTATCGAAGAATATCCCTTAATATCTTTCTTAGATGAGTCGGAAGTCAAATTATTTTAATGCAGTTTTGTTTCGAAGATTGAGTGAATTCTAAAAACACCTTTATAATTGAAATGGGGCAATTTTTGACGAAGATATGGCCATTTATTTCAAGGTAGACCCTATTTAATGCTTTCCATATATTTTCTGTTAATCAAGAATATCCCTTAACATCTTTCTTAGATGAGTCGGAAGTCAAATTATTTTAATGCAGTTTTGTTCCAAAGATTGAGTGAATTCTAAAAACACCTTTTTAATTGAAATGGGGCAATTTTTGACGAAGATATGGCCATTTATTTCAAGGTTGACCCTATTTAATGTTTGCCTTATATTTTCTATTAATCGAAGAATATCTCTTAATATCTTTCTTAGATGAGTCGGAAGTCAAATTATTTTAATGCAGTTTTGTTCCAAAGATCGAGCGAATTCTAAAAACACCTTTATAATTGAAATGGGCAATTTTTAACGAAGATATGGCCATTTATTTCAAGGTAGACTCTATTTAATGCTTTCCATATATTTTCTATTTATCGAAGAATATCCCTTAATATCTTTCTTAGATGAGTCGGAAGTCAAATTATTTTAATGCAGTTTTGTTCCAAAGATTGAGTGAATTCTAAAAACACCTTTATAATTGAAATGGGGCAATCTTTGACGAAGATATGGCCATTTATTTCAAGGTAGACCCTATTTAATGCTTTCCATATATTTTCTATTTATCGAAGAATATCCCTTAATATCTTTCTTAAATGAGTTGGAAGTCAAATTATTTTAATGCAGTTTTGTTCCAAATATCGAGTGAATTCTAAAAACACCTTTATAATTGAAATGGGGCAATTTTTGACGAAGATATGGCCATTTATTTCAAGGTAGACCCTATTTAATGCTTTCCATATATTTTCTGTTAATCAAGAATATCCCTTAACATCTTTCTTAGATGAGTCGGAAGTCAAATTATTTTAATGCAGTTTTGTTCCAAAGATTGAGTGAATTCTAAAAACATCTTTTTAATTGAAATGGGGCAATTTTTGACGAAGATATGGCCATTTATTTCAAGGTAGACCCTATTTAATGCTTTCCATATATTTTCTATTTATCGAAGAATATCCCTTAATATCTTTCTTAGATGAGTCGGAAGTCAAATTATTTTAATGCAGTTTTGTTCCAAAGATTGAGTGAATTCTAAAAACTCCTTTATAATTGAAATGGGGCAATCTTTGACGAAGATATGGCCATTTATTTCAAGGTAGACCCTATTTAATGCTTTCCATATATTTTCTATTTATCGAAGATTATCCCTTAATATCTTTTTTAGATGAGTTGGAAGTCAAATTATTTTAATGCAGTTTTGTTTCGAAGATTGAGTGAATTCTAAAAACTCCTTTATAATTAAAATGGGGCAATTTTTGACGAAGATATGGCCATTTATTTCAAGGTAGAGCCTATTTAATGCTTTCCATATATTTTCTATTTATCGAAGAATATCCCTTAATATCTTTCTTAGATGAGTCGGAAGTCAAATTATTTTAATGCAGTTTTGTTCCAAAGATTGAGTGAATTATAAAAACACCTTTATAATTGATATGGGGCAATTTTTGACGAAGATATGGCCATTTATTTCAAGGTAGACCCTATTTAATGCTTTCCATATATTTTCTGTTAATCAAGAATATCCCTTAATATCTTTCTTAGATGAGTCGGAAGTCAAATTATTTTAATGCAGTTTTGTTCCAAAGATTGAGTGAATTCTAAAAACACCTTTATAATTGATATGGGGCAATTTTTGACGAAGATATGGCCATTTATTTCAAGGTAGACCCTATTTAATGCTTTCCATATATTTTCTATTTATCGAAGAATATCCCTTAATATCTTTCTTAGATGAGTCGGAAGTCAAATTATTTTAATGCAGTTTTGTTTCAAAGATCGAGTGAATTCTAAAAATACCTTTATAATTGAAATGGGGCAATTTGAGACAAAGATATGGCCATTTATTTCAAGGTTGACCCTATTTAATGTTTGCCTTATATTTTCTATTAATCGAAGAATATCTCTTAATATCTTTCTTAGATGAGTCGGAAGTCAAATTATTTTAATGCAGTTTTGTTCCAAAGTTCGAGTGAATTCTAAAAACATCTTTATAATTGAAATGGGGCAATTTTTGACGAAGATATGGCCATTTTTTTCAAGGTAGACCCTATTTAATGCTTTCCATATATTTTCTATTTATCGAAGAAAATCCCCTTAATATCTTTCTTAGATGAGTCGGAAGTCAAATTATTTTAATGCAGTTTTGTTTCAAAGATCGAGTGAATTCTAAAAACACCTTTATAATTGAAATGGGGCAATCTTTGACGAAGATATGGCCATTTATTTCAAGGTAGACCCTATTTAATGCTTTCCATATATTTTCTATTTATCGAAGAATATCCCTTAATATCTTTCTTAGATGAGTCGGAAGTCAAATTATTTTAATGCAGTTTTGTTCCAAAGATTGAGTGAATTCTAAAAACACCTTTATAATTGATATGGGGCAATTTTTGACGAAGATATGGCCATTTATTTCAAGGTAGACCCTATTTAATGCTTTCCATATATTTTCTGTTAATCAAGAATATCCCTTAATATCTTTCTTAGATGAGTCGGAAGTCAAATTAATTTAATGCAGTTTTGTTCCAAAGATTGAGCGAATTCTAAAAACACCTTTATAATTCAAATGGGGCAATTTTTGACGAAGATATGGCCATTTATTTCAAGGTAGACCCTATTTAATGCTTTCCATATATTTTCTGTTAATCAAGAATATCCCTTAATATCTTTCTTAGATGAGTCGGAAGTCAAATTATTTTAATGCAGTTTTGTTCCAAAGATCGAGTGAATTCTAAAAACATCTTTATAATTGAAATGGGGCAATTTGAGACAAAGATATGGCCATTTATTTCAAGGTAGACCCTATTTAATGCTTTCCATATATTTTCTGTTAATCACAAATATCCCTTAATATCGTTCTTAGATGAGTCGGAAGTCAAATTATTTTAATGCAGTTTTGTTTCGAAGATTGAGTGAATTCTACAAACACCTTTATAATTGAAATGGGGCAATTTTTGACGAAGATATTGCCATTTATTTCAAGGTAGACCCTATTTAATGCTTTCCATATATTTTCTATTTATCGAAGAATATCCCTTAATATCTTTCTTAGATGAGTCGGAAGTCAAATTATTTTAATGCAGTTTTGTTCCAAAGATTGAGTGAATTCTAAAAACTCCTTTATAATTGAAATGGGGCAATCTTTGACGAAGATATGGCCATTTATTTCAAGGTAGACCCTATTTAATGCTTTCCATATATTTTCTGTTAATCAAGAATATCCCTTAATATCTTTCTTAGATGAGTCGGAAGTCAAATTATTTTAATGCAGTTTTGTTCCAAAGATTGAGTGAATTCTAAAAACACCTTTAAAATTGAAATGGGGCAATTTTTTACGAAGATATGGCCATTTATTTCAAGGTAGACCCTATTTAATGCTTTCCATATATTTTCTATTTATCGAAGAATATCCCTTAATATCTTTCTTAGATGAGTCGGAAGTCAAATTATTTTATGCAGTTTTGTTTCGAAGATTGAGTGAATTCTACAAACACCTTTATAATTGAAATGGGGCAATTTTTGACGAAGATATTGCCATTTATTTCAAGGTAGACCCTATTTAATGCTTTCCATATATTTTCTGTTAATCAAGAATATCCCTTAATATCTTTCTTAGATGAGTCGGAAGTCAAATTATTTTAATGCAGATTTGTTTCAAAGATTGAGTGAATTCTAAAAACTCCTTTATAATTTAAATGGGGCAATCTTTGACGAAGATATGGCCATTTATTTCAAGGTAGACCCTATTTAATGCTTTCCATATATTTTCTATTTATCGAAGATTATCCCTTAATATCTTTTTTAGATGAGTTGGAAGTCAAATTATTTTAATGCAGTTTTGTTTCGAAGATTGAGTGAATTCTAAAAACTCCTTTATAATTAAAATGGGGCAATTTTTGACGAAGATATGGCCATTTATTTCAAGGTAGAGCCTATTTAATGCTTTCCATATATTTTCTATTTATCGAAGAATATCCCTTAATATCTTTCTTAGATGAGTCGGAAGTCAAATTATTTTAATGCAGTTTTGTTTCGAAGATTGAGTGAATTCTACAAACACCTTTATAATTGAAATGGGGCAATTTTTGACGAAGATATGGCCATTTATTTCAAGGTAGACCCTATTTAATGCTTTCCATATATTTTCTGTTAATCAAGAATATCCCTTAATATCTTTCTTAGATGAGTCGGAAGTCAAATTATTTTGATGCAGATTTGTTTCAAAGATTGAGTGAATTCTAAAAACTCCTTTATAATTTAAATGGGGCAATCTTTGACGAAGATATGGCCATTTATTTCAAGGTAGACCCTATTTAATGCTTTCCATATATTTTCTATTTATCGAAGATTATCCCTTAATATCTTTCTTAGATGAGTTGGAAGTCAAATTATTTTAATGCAGTTTTGTTTCGAAGATTGAGTGAATTCTAAAAACTCCTTTATAATTAAAATGGGGCAATTTTTGACGAAGATATGGCCATTTATTTCAAGGTAGAGCCTATTTAATGCTTTCCATATATTTTCTATTTATCGAAGAATATCCCTTAATATCTTTCTTAGATGAGTCGGAAGTCAAATTATTTTAATGCAGTTTTGTTCCAAAGATTGAGTGAATTATAAAAACACCTTTATAATTGATATGGGGCAATTTTTGACGAAGATATGGCCATTTATTTCAAGGTAGACCCTATTTAATGCTTTCCATATATTTTCTATTTATCGAAGAATATCCCTTAATATCTTTCTTAGATGAGTCGGAAGTCAAATTATTTTAATGCAGTTTTGTTCCAAAGATCGAGTGAATTCTAAAAATACCTTTATAATTGAAATGGGGCAATTTGAGACAAAGATATGGCCATTTATTTCAAGGTAGACCCTATTTAATGTTTGCCTTATATTTTCTATTTATCGAAGAATATTCCTTAATATCTTTCTTAGATGAGTCGGAAGTCAAATTATTTTAATGCAGTTTTGTTTCAAAGATTAAGCGAATTCTAAAAACACCTTTATAATTGAAATGGGGGCATTTTTTGACGAAGATATGGCCATTTATTTCAGGGTAGACCCTATTTAATGCTTTCCATATATTTTCTATTTATCGAAGAAAATCCCTTAATATCTTTCTTAGATGAGTCGGAAGTCAAATTATTTTAATGCAGTTTTGTTCCAAAGATCGAGTGAATTCTAAAAACACCTTTATAATTGAAATGGGGCAATCTTTGACGAAGATATGGCCATTTATTTCAAGGTAGACCCTATTTAATGCTTTCCATATATTTTCTATTTATCGAAGAATATCCCTTAATATCTTTCTTAGATGAGTCGGAAGTCAAATTATTTTAATGCAGTTTTGTTCCAAAGATTGAGTGAATTCTAAAAACACCTTTATAATTGATATGGGGCAATTTTTGACGAAGATATGGCCATTTATTTCAAGGTAGACCCTATTTAATGCTTTCCATATATTTTCTGTTAATCAAGAATATCCCTTAATATCTTTCTTAGATGAGTCGGAAGTCAAATTATTTTAATGCAGTTTTGTTCCAAAGATTGAGCGAATTCTAAAAACACCTTTATAATTGAAATGGGGCAATTTTTGACGAAGATATGGCCATTTATTTCAAGGTAGACCCTATTTAATGCTTTCCATATATTTTCTGTTAATCAAGAATATCCCTTAATATCTTTCTTAGATGAGTCGGAAGTCAAATTATTTTAATGCAGTTTTGTTCCAAAGATCGAGTGAATTCTAAAAACACCTTTATAATTGAAATGGGGCAATTTGAGACAAAGATATGGCCATTTATTTCAAGGTTGACCCTATTTAATGTTTGCCTTATATTTTCTATTAATCGAAGAATATCTCTTAATATCTTTCTTAGATGAGTCGGAAGTCAAATTATTTTAATGCAGTTTTGTTCCACAGATCGAGTGAATTCTAAAAACACCTTTATAATTGAAATGAAGCAATTTTGGACGAAGAGATGGCCATTTATTTCAAGGTAGACCCTATTTAATGCTTTCCATATATTTTCTATTTATCGAAGAATATCCCTTAATATCTTTCTTAGATGAGTCGGAAGTCAAATTTTTTTAATGCAGTTTTGTTTCGAAGATTGAGTGAATTCTAAAAACACCTTTATAATTGAAATGGGGCAATTTTTGACGAAGATATGGCCATTTATTTCAAGGTAGACCCTATTTAATGCTTTCCATATATTTTCTATTTATCGAAGAATATCCCTTAATATCTTTCTTAGATGAGTCGGAAGTCAAATTAATTTAATGCAGTTTTGTTCCAAAGATTGAGCGAATTCTAAAAACACCTTTATAATTCAAATGGGGCAATTTTTGACGAAGATATGGCCATTTATTTCAAGGTAGACCCTATTTAATGCTTTCCATATATTTTCTGTTAATCAAGAATATCCCTTAATATCTTTCTTAGATGAGTCGGAAGTCAAATTATTTTAATGCAGTTTTGTTCCAAAGATCGAGTGAATTCTAAAAACACCTTTATAATTGAAATGGGGCAATTTGAGACAAAGATATGGCCATTTATTTCAAGGTTGACCCTATTTAATGTTTGCCTTATATTTTCTATTAATCGAAGAATATCTCTTAATATCTTTCTTAGATGAGTCGGAAGTCAAATTATTTTAATGCAGTTTTGTTCCACAGATCGAGTGAATTCTAAAAACACCTTTATAATTGAAATGAAGCAATTTTGGACGAAGAGATGGCCATTTATTTCAAGGTAGACCCTATTTAATGCTTTCCATATATTTTCTATTTATCGAAGAATATCCCTTAATATCTTTCTTAGATGAGTCGGAAGTCAAATTATTTTAATGCAGTTTTGTTTCGAAGATTGAGTGAATTCTAAAAATACCTTTATAATTGAAATGGGGCAATTTTTGACGAAGATATGGCCATTTATTCAAGGTAGACCCTATTTAATGCTTTCCATATATTTTCTATTTATCGAAGAATATCCCTTAATATCTTTCTTAGATGAGTCGGAAGTCAAATTATTTTAATGCAGTTTTGTTTCGAAGATTGAGTGAATTCTAAAAACACCCTTATAATTGAAATGGGGCAATTTTGGACGAAGATATGGCCATTTATTTCAAGGTAGACCCTATTTAATGATTTCCATATATTTTCTATTTATCGAAGAATATCCCTTAATATCTTTCTTAGATGAGTCGGAAGTCAAATTATTTTAATGCAGTTTTGTTCCAAAGATCGAGTGAATTCTAAAAATACCTTTATAATTGAAATGGGGCAATTTGAGACAAAGATATGGCCATTTATTTCAAGGTTGACCCTATTTAATGTTTGCCTTATATTTTCTATTAATCGAAGAATATCTCTTAATATCTTTCTTAGATGAGTCGGAAGTCAAATTATTTTAATGCAGTTTTGTTCCAAAGATCGAGTGAATTCTAAAAACACCTTTATAATTGAAATGGGGCAATTTTTGACGAAGATATGGCCATTTATTTCAAGGTAGACCCTATTTAATGCTTTCCATATATTTTCTATTTATCGAAGAATATCCCTTAATATCTTTCTTAGATGAGTCGGAAGTCAAATTATTTTAATGCAGTTTTGTTCCAAAGATTGAGTGAATTCTAAAAACTCCTTTATAATTGAAATGGGGCAATCTTTGACGAAGATATGGCCATTTATTTCAAGGTAGACCCTATTTAATGCTTTCCATATATTTTCTATTTATCGAAGAATATCCCTTAATATCTTTCTTAGATGAGTCGGAAGTCAAATTATTTTAATGCAGTTTTGTTCCAAAGATTGAGTGAATTCTAAAAACACCTTTATAATTGATATGGGGCAATTTTTGACGAAGATATGGCCATTTATTTCAAGGTAGACCCTATTTAATGCTTTCCATATATTTTCTGTTAATCAAGAATATCCCTTAATATCTTTCTTAGATGAGTCGGAAGTCAAATTATTTTAATGCAGTTTTGTTCCAAAGATAGAGCGAATTCTAAAAACACCTTTATAATTGAAATGGGGCAATTTTTGACGAAGATATGGCCATTTATTTCAAGGTAGACCCTATTTAATGCTTTCCATATATTTTCTGTTAATCAAGAATATCCCTTAATATCTTTCTTAGATGAGTCGGAAGTCAAATTATTTTAATGCAGTTTTGTTCCAAAGATCGAGTGAATTCTAAAAACACCTTTATAATTGAAATGGGGCAATTTGAGACAAAGATATGGCCATTTATTTCAAGGTTGACCCTATTTAATGTTTGCGTTATATTTTCTATTAATCGAAGAATATCTCTTAATATCTTTCTTAGATGAGTCGAAAGTCAAATTATTTTAATGCAGTTTTGTTCCAAAGATCGAGTGAATTCTAAAAACTCCTTTATAATTGAAATATGGCAATCTTTGACGAAGATATGGCCATTTATTTCAAGGTAGACCCTATTTAATGCTTTCCATATATTTTCTATTTATCGAAGAATATCCCTTAATATCTTTCTTAGATGAGTCGGAAGTCAAATTATTTTAATGCAGTTTTGTTCCAAAGATCAAGTGAATTCTAAAAACTCCTTTATAATTGAAATATGGCAATCTTTGACGAAGATATGGCCATTTATTTCAAGGTAGACCCTATTTAATGCTTTCCATATATTTTCTATTTATCGAAGAATATCCCTTAATATCTTTCTTAGATGAGTCGGAAGTCAAATTATTTAAATGCAGTTTTGTTCCAAAGATTGCGTGAATTCCAAAAACACCTTTATAATTGATATGGGGCAATTTTTGACGAAGATATGGCCATTTATTTCAAGGTTGACCCTATTTAATGTTTGCCCTATATTTTCTATTAATCGAAGAATATCCCTTAATATCTTTCTTAGATGAGTCGGAAGTCAAATTATTTTAATGCAGTTTTGTTCCAAAGATCGAGTGAATTCTAAAAACACCTTTATAATTGAAATATGGCAATCTTTGACGAAGATATGGCCATTTATTTCAAGGTAGACCCTATTTAATGCTTTCCATATATTTTCTGTTAATCACAAATATCCCTTAATATCTTTCTTAGATGAGTCGGAAGTCAAATTATTTAAATGCAGTTTTGTTCCAAAGATTGCGTGAATTCCAAAAACACCTTTATAATTGATATGGGGCAATTTTTGACGAAGATATGGCCATTTATTTCAAGGTAGAGCCTATTTAATGCTTTCCATATATTTTCTATTTATCGAAGATTATCCTTTAATATTTTTCTTAGATGAGTCGGAAGTCAAATTATTTTAATGCAGTTTTGTTCCAAAGATCAAGTGAATTCTAAAAACACCTTTATAATTGAAATGAAGCAATTTTGGACGAAGATATGGCCATTTATTTCAAGGTAGACCCTATTTAATGCTTTCCATATATTTTCTATTTATCGAAGAATATCCCTTAATATCTTTCTTAGATGAGTCGGAAGTCAAATTATTTTAATGCAGTTTTGTTCCAAAGATTGAGCGAATTCTAAAACACCTTTATAATTGAAATGTGGCAATTTTTGACGAAGATATGGCCATTTATTTCAAGGTTGACCCTATTTAATGCTCTCCATATATTTTCTATTTATCGAAGAATATCCCTTAATATCTTTCTTAGATGAGTCGGAAGTCAAATTATTTTAATGCAGTTTGTTCAAAGGATCCAGTGAAATCTAAAAACACCTTTATAATTGAAATGGGGCAATTTTTGACGAAGATATGGCCATTTATTTCAAGGTAGACCCTATTTAATGCTTTCCATATATTTTCTATTTATCGAAGAATAGCCCTTAATATCTTTCTTAGATGAGTCGGAAGTCAAATTATTTTAATGCAGTTTTGTTCCGAAGATGAAGCGAATTCTAACAACACCTTTATAATTGATGTGGGGCAGATTTGTGACGAAGATATGCCCAATTTATTTCTAGGTAGACCCTATTTAATGCTTTCCATATATTTACTATATATCGAAGAATATCCACTTCATACTTTCTTAGATGAGTCGGAAGTCAAATTATTATAATGCAGTTTTGTTTCGAAGATCGAGTGAATTCTAAAAACACCTTTATAATTGAAATGGGGCAATTTTTGACGAAGATATGGCCATTTATTTCAAGGTAGACCCTATTTAATGCTTTCCATATATTTTCTATTTATCGAAGAATATCCCTTAATATCTTTCTTAGATGAGTCGGAAGTCAAATTATTTTAATGCAGTTTTGTTCCAAAGATTGAGTGAATTCTAAAAACACCTTTATAATTGAAATGGGGCAATTTTTGACGAAGATATGGCCATTTATTTCAAGGTAGACCCTATTTATTGCTTTCCATATATTTTCTATTTATCGAAGAATATCCCTTAATATCTTTCTTAGATGGGTCGGAAGTCAAATTATTTTAATGCAGTTTTGTTCCGAAGATTGAGTGAATTCTAAAAACACCTTTATAATTGAAATGGGGCAATTTTTGACGAAGATATGGCCATTTATTTCAAGGTAGACACTATATAATGCTTTCCATATATTTTCTATTTATCGAAGAATATCCCTTAATATCTTTCTTAGATGAGTTGGAAGTCAAATTATTTTAATGCAGTTTTGTTCCAAAGATTAAGCGAATTCTAAAAACACTTTTATAATTGAAATGGGGCAATTTTTGACGAAGATATGGCCATTTATTTCAAGGTAGACCCTATTTAATGCTTTCCATATATTTTCTATTTATCGAATAGCCCTTAATATCTTTCTTAGATGAGTCGGAAGTCAAATTATTTTAATGCAGTTTTGTTCCAAAGATCGAGTGAATTCTAAAAACACCTTTATAATTGAAATGGGGCAATTTTTGATGAAGATATGGCCATTTATTTCAAGGTAGACCCTATTTAATGCTTTCCATATATTTTCTATTTATCGAAGAATATCCCTTAATATCTTTCTTAGATGAGTCGGAAGTCAAATTATTTTAATGCAGTTTTGTTCCAAAGATTGAGTGAATTCTAAAAACACCTTTATAATTGAAGTGGGCAATTTTTGACGATGATATGGCCATTTATTTCAAGGTAGACCCTATTTAATGCTTTCCATATATTTTATATTTATCGAATAGCCCTTAATATCTTTCTTAGATGAGTCGGAAGTCAAATTATTTTAATGCAGTTTTGTTCCAAAGATCGAGTGAATTCTAAAAACACCTTTATAATTGAAATGGGGCAATTTTTGACGAAGATATGGCCATTTATTTCAAGGTAGACCCTATTTAATGCTTTCCATATATTTTCTATTTATCGAATATCCCTTAATATCTTTCTTAGATGAGTCGGAAGTCAAATTATTTTAATGCAGTTTTGTTCCAAAGATTAAGCGAATTCTCAAAACACCTTTATAATTGAAATGGGGCAATTTTTGACGAAGATATGGCCATTTATTTCAAGGTAGACCCTATTTAATGCTTTCCATATATTTTCTATTTATCGAAGAATAGCCCTTAATATCTTTCTTAGATGAGTCGGAAGTCAAATTATTTTAATGCAGTTTTGTTCCAAAGATTGAGTGAATTCTAAAAACACCTTTATAATTGAAATGGGGCAATTTTTGACGAAGATATGGCCATTTATTTCAAGGTAGACCCTATTTAATGCTTTCCATATATTTTCTATTTATCGAAGAATATCCCTTAATATCTTTCTTAGATGAGTCGGAAGTCAAATTATTTTAATGCAGTTTTGTTCCAAAGATTGAGTGAATTCTAAAAACACCTTTATAATTGAAATGGGGCAATTTTTGACGAAGATATGGCCATTTATTTCAAGGTAGACCCTATTTAATGCTTTCCATATATTTTCTATTTATCGAAGAATATCCCTTAATATCTTTCTTAGATGAGTCGGAAGTCAAATTATTTTAATGCAGTTTTGTTTCAAAGATTAAGTGAATTCTAAAAACACCTTTATAATTGAAATGGGGCAATTTTTGACGAAGATATGGCCATTTATTTCAAGGTAGACCCTATTTAATGCTTTCCATATATTTTCTATTTATCGAAGAATATCCCTTAATATCTTTCTTAGATGAGTCGGAAGTCAAATTATTTTAATGCAGTTTTGTTCCAAAGATCGAGTGAATTCTAAAAACACCTTTATAATTGAAATGGGGCAATTTTTGACGAAGATATGGCCATTTATTTCAAGGTAGACCCTATTTAATGCTTTCCATATATTTTCTATTTATCGAAGAATATCCCTTAATATCTTTCTTAGATGAGTCGGAAGTCAAATTATTTTAATGCAGTTTTGTTTCAAAGATTGAGTGAATTCTAAAAACACCTTTATAATTGAAATGGGGCAATTTTTGACGAAGATATGGCCATTTATTTCAAGGTAGACCCTATTTAATGCTTTCCATATATTTTCTATTTATCGAAGAATATCCCTTAATATCTTTCTTAGATGAGTCGGAAGTCAAATTATTTTAATGCAGTTTTGTTCCAAAGATTAAGCGAATTCTAAAAACACCTTTATAATTGAAATGGGGCAATTTTTGACGAAGATATGGCCATTTATTTCAAGGTAGACCCTATTTAATGCTTTCCATATATTTTCTATTTATCGAAGAATATCCCTTAATATCTTTCTTAGATGAGTCGGAAGTCAAATTATTTTAATGCAGTTTTGTTCCAAAGATCGAGTGAATTCTAAAAACACCTTTATAATTGAAATGGGGCAATTTTTGACGAAGATATGGCCATTTATTTCAAGGTAGACCCTATTTAATGCTTTCCATATATTTTCTATTTATCGAAGAATATCCCTTAATATCTTTCTTAGATGAGTCGGAAGTCAAATTATTTTAATGCAGTTTTGTTCCAAAGATTGAGTGAATTCTAAAAACACCTTTATAATTGAAATGGGGCAATTTTTGACGAAGATATGGCCATTTATTTCAAGGTAGACCCTATTTAATGCTTTCCATATATTTTCTATTTATCGAAGAATATCCCTTAATATCTTTCTTAGATGAGTCGGAAGTCAAATTATTTTAATGCAGTTTTGTTCCAAAGATTGAGTGAATTCTAAAAACACCTTTATAATTGAAATGGGGCAATTTTTGACGAAGATATGGCCATTTATTTCAAGGTAGACCCTATTTAATGCTTTCCATATATTTTCTATTTATCGAAGAATATCCCTTAATATCTTTCTTAGATGAGTCGGAAGTCAAATTATTTTAATGCAGTTTTGTTCCAAAGATTAAGTGAATTCTAAAAACACCTTTATAATTGAAATGGGGCAATTTTTGACGAAGATATGGCCATTTATTTCAAGGTAGACCCTATTTAATGCTTTCCATATATTTTCTATTTATCGAAGAATATCCCTTAATATCTTTCTTAGATGAGTCGGAAGTCAAATTATTTTAATGCAGTTTTGTTCCAAAGATCGAGTGAATTCTAAAAACACCTTTATAATTGAAATGGGGCAATTTTTGACGAAGATATGGCCATTTATTTCAAGGTAGACCCTATTTAATGCTTTCCATATATTTTCTATTTATCGAAGAATATCCCTTAATATCTTTCTTAGATGAGTCGGAAGTCAAATTATTTTAATGCAGTTTTGTTTCAAAGATTAAGCGAATTCTAAAAACACCTTATAATTGAAGTGGGGCAATTTTTGACGATGATATGGCCATTTATTTCAAGGTAGACCCTATTTAATGCTTTCCATATATTTTATATTTATCGAATAGCCCTTAATATCTTTCTTAGATGAGTCGGAAGTCAAATTATTTTAATGCAGTTTTGTTCCAAAGATCGAGTGAATTCTAAAAACACCTTTATAATTGAAATGGGGCAATTTTTGACGAAGATATGGCCATTTATTTCAAGGTAGACCCTATTTAATGCTTTCCATATATTTTCTATTTATCGAAGAATATCCCTTAATATCTTTCTTAGATGAGTCGGAAGTCAAATTATTTTAATGCAGTTTTGTTTCAAAGATTAAGCGAATTCTAAAAACACCTTTATAATTGAAGTGGGGCAATTTTTGACGAAGATATGGCCATTTATTTCAAGGTAGACCCTATTTAATGCTTTCCATATATTTTCTATTTATCGAAGAATATCCCTTAATATCTTTCTTAGATGAGTCGGAAGTCAAATTATTTTAATGCAGTTTTGTTCCAAAGATCGAGTGAATTCTAAAAACACCTTTATAATTGAAATGGGGCAATTTTTGACGAAGATATGGCCATTTATTTCAAGGTAGACCCTATTTAATGCTTTCCATATATTTTCTATTTATCGAAGAATATCCCTTAATATCTTTCTTAGATGAGTCGGAAGTCAAATTATTTTAATGCAGTTTTGTTCCGAAGATTGAGTGAATTCTAAAAACACCTTTATAATTGAAATGGGGTAATTTTTGACGAAGATATGGCTATTTATTTCAAGGTAGACCCGATTTAATGCTTTCCATATATTTTTTATTTATCGAAGAATATCCCTTAATATCTTTTTTAGATGAGTCGGAAGTCAAATTATTTTAATGCAGTTTTGTTTCAAAGATTAAGCGAATTCTAAAAACACCTTTATAATCGAAGTGGGCAATTTTTGACGATGATATGGCCATTTATTTCAAGGTAGACCCTATTTAATGCTTTCCATATATTTTCTATTTATCGAATAGCCCTTAATATCTTTCTTAGATGAGTCGGAAGTCAAATTATTTTAATGCAGTTTTGTTCCAAAGATCGAGTGAATTCTAAAAACACCTTTATAATTGAAATGGGGCAATTTTTGACGAAGATATGGCCATTTATTTCAAGGTAGACCCTATTTAATGCTTTCCATATATTTTCTATTTATCGAAGAATATCCCTTAATATCTTTCTTAGATGAGTCGGAAGTCAAATTATTTTAATGCAGTTTTGTTCCAAAGATCGAATGAATTCTAAAAACACCTTTATAATTGAAATGGGGCAATTTTTGACGAAGATATGGCCATTTATTTCAAGGTAGACCATATTTAATGCTTTCCATATATTTTCTATTTATCGAAGAATATCCCTTAATATCTTTCTTAGATGAGTCGGAAGTCAAATTATTTTAATGCAGTTTTGTTTCAAAGATTAAGCGAATTCTAAAAACACCTTTATAATTGAAGTGGGGCAATTTTTGACGAAGATATGGCCATTTATTTCAAAGTAGACACTATTTAATGCTTTCCATATATTTTCTATTTATCGAAGAATATCCCTTAATATCTTTCTTAGATGAGTCGGAAGTCAAATTATTTTAATGCAGTTTTGTTCCAAAGATCGAGCGAATTCTAAAAACACCTTTATAATTGAAATTGGGCAATTTTAGATGAAGATATGGCCATTTATTTCAAGGTAGACCCTATTTAATACTTTCCATATATTTTCTATTTATCGATGAATATCCCTTAATATCTTTCTTAGATGAGTCGGAAGTCAAATTATTTTAATGCAGTTTTGTTTCGAAGATTGAGTGAATTCTAAAAACACCTTTATAATTGAAATGGGGTAATTTTTGACGAAGATATGGCTATTTATTTCAAGGTAGACCCTATTTAATGCTTTCCATATATTTTATATTTATCGAATAGCCCTTAATATCTTTTTTAGATGAGTCGGAAGTCAAATTATTTTAATGCAGTTTTGTTTCAAAGATTAAGCGAATTCTAAAAACACCTTATAATTGAAGTGGGGCAATTTTTGACGATGATATGGCCATTTATTTCAAGGTAGACCCTATTTAATGCTTTCCATATATTTTATATTTATCGAATAGCCCTTAATATCTTTCTTAGATGAGTCGGAAGTCAAATTATTTTAATGCAGTTTTGTTCCAAAGATCGAGTGAATTCTAAAAACACCTTTATAATTGAAATGGGGCAATTTTTGACGAAGATATGGCCATTTATTTCAAGGTAGACCCTATTTAATGCTTTCCATATATTTTTTATTTATCGAAGAATATCCCTTAATATCTTTTTTAGATGAGTCGGAAGTCAAATTATTTTAATGCAGTTTTGTTTCAAAGATTAAGCGAATTCTAAAAACACCTTTATAATTGAAGTGGGGCAATTTTTGACGAAGATATGGCCATTTATTTCAAAGTAGACCCTATTTAATGCTTTCCATATATTTTCTATTTATCGAAGAATATCCCTTAATAATTTTCTTAGATGAGTCGGAAGTCAAATTATTTTAATGCAGTTTTGTTTCAAAGATTAAGCGAATTCTAAAAACACCTTTATAATCGAAGTGGGCAATTTTTGACGATGATATGGCCATTTATTTCAAGGTAGACCCTATTTAATGCTTTCCATATATTTTCTATTTATCGAATAGCCCTTAATATCTTTCTTAGATGAGTCGGAAGTCAAATTATTTTAATGCAGTTTTGTTCCAAAGATCGAGTGAATTCTAAAAACACCTTTATAATTGAAATGGGGCAATTTTTGACGAAGATATGGCCATTTATTTCAAGGTAGACCCTATTTAATGCTTTCCATATATTTTCTATTTATCGAAGAATATCCCTTAATATCTTTCTTAGATGAGTCGGAAGTCAAATTATTTTAATGCAGTTTTGTTCCAAAGATCGAATGAATTCTAAAAACACCTTTATAATTGAAATGGGGCAATTTTTGACGAAGATATGGCCATTTATTTCAAGGTAGACCATATTTAATGCTTTCCATATATTTTCTATTTATCGAAGAATATCCCTTAATATCTTTCTTAGATGAGTCGGAAGTCAAATTATTTTAATGCAGTTTTGTTTCAAAGATTAAGCGAATTCTAAAAACACCTTTATAATTGAAGTGGGGCAATTTTTGACGAAGATATGGCCATTTATTTCAAAGTAGACACTATTTAATGCTTTCCATATATTTTCTATTTATCGAAGAATATCCCTTAATATCTTTCTTAGATGAGTCGGAAGTCAAATTATTTTAATGCAGTTTTGTTCCAAAGATCAAGCGAATTCTAAAAACACCTTTATAATTGAAATTGGGCAATTTTAGATGAAGATATGGCCATTTATTTCAAGGTAGACCCTATTTAATGCTTTCCATATATTTTCTATTTATCAAAGAATATCCCTTAATATCTTTTTTAGATGAGTCGGAAGTCAAATTATTTTAATGCAGTTTTGTTCCGAAGATTGAGTGAATTCTAAAAACACCTTTATAATTGAAATGGGGTAATTTTTGACGAAGATATGGCTATTTATTTCAAGGTAGACCCTATTTAATGCTTTCCATATATTTTTTATTTATCGAAGAATATCCCTTAATATCTTTTTTAGACGAGTCGGAAGTCAAATTATTTTAATGCTGTTTTGTTTCAAAGATTAAGCGAATTTTAAAACCCCCTTATAATTGAAGTGGGGCAATTTTTGACGATGATATGGCCATTTATTTCAAGGTAGACCCTATTTAATGCTTTCAATATATTTTCTATTTATCGAATATCCCTTAATATCTTTCTTAGATGAGTCGGAAGTCAAATTATTGTAGTGCAGTTTTATTCCGAAGATTGAGTGAATTCTAAAAACACCTTTATAATTGAATTGGGGTAATTTTTGACAAAGATATGGCTATTTATTTCAAGGTAGACCCTATTTAATGATTTCCATATATTTTTTATTTATCGAAGAATATCCCTTAATATCTTTTTTAGATGAGTCGGAAGTCAAATTATTTTAATGCAGTTTTGTTTCAAAGATTAAGCGAATTCTAAAAACATCTTTATAATTGAAGTGGGGCAATTTTTGACGAAGATATGGCCATTTATTTCAAAGTAGACCCTATTTAATGCTTTCCATATATTTTCTATTTATCGAAGAATATCCCTTAATAATTTTCTTAGATGAGTCGGAAGTAAAATTATTTTAATGCAGTTTTGTTCCAAAGATCGAGTGAATTCTAAAAACACCTTATTAATTGAAATGGGACAATTTTTGACGAAGATATGGCCATTTATTTCAAGGTAGACCCTATTTAACGCTTTCCATATATTTTCTATTTATCAAAGAATATCCCTTAATATCTTTCTTAGATGAGTCGGAAGTCAAATTATTTTAATGCAGTTTTGTTCCAAAGATCAAGCGAATTCTAAAAACACCTTTATAATTGAAATTGGGCAATTTTAGATGAAGATATGGCCATTTATTTCAAGGTAGACCATATTTAATGCTTTCCATATATTTTCTATTTATCGAAGAATATCCCTTAATATCTTTCTTAGATGAGTCGGAAGTCAAATTATTTTAATGCAGTTTTGTTCCAAAGATCAAGCGAATTCTAAAAACACCTTTATAATTGAAGTGGGGCAATTTTTGACGAAGATATGGCCATTTATTTCAAAGTAGACACTATTTAATGCTTTCCATATATTTTCTATTTATCGAAGAATATCCCTTAATATCTTTCTTAGATGAGTCGGAAGTCAAATTATTTTAATGCAGTTTTGTTCCAAAGATCAAGCGAATTCTAAAAACACCTTTATAATTGAAATTGGGCAATTTTAGATGAAGATATGGCCATTTATTTCAAGGTAGACCCTATTTAATACTTTCCATATATTTTCTATTTATCGATGAATATCCCTTAATATCTTTCTTAGATGAGTCGGAAGTCAAATTATTTTAATGCAGTTTTGTTTCGAAGATTGAGTGAATTCTAAAAACACCTTTATAATTGAAATGGGGTAATTTTTGACGAAGATATGGCTATTTATTTCAAGGTAGACCCTATTTAACGCTTTCCATATATTTTTTATTTATCGAAGAATATCCCTTAATATCTTTTTTAGATGAGTCGGAAGTCAAATTATTTTAATGCAGTTTTGTTTCAAAGATTAAGCGAATTCTAAAAACACCTTTATAATTGAAGTGGGGCAATTTTTGACGATGATATGGCCATTTATTTCAAGGTAGACCCTATTTAATGCTTTCAATATATTTTCTATTTATCGAATATCCCTTAATATCTTTCTTAGATGAGTCGGAAGTCAAATTATTGTAGTGCAGTTTTATTCCGAAGATTGAGTGAATTCTAAAAACACCTTTATAATTGAAATGGGGTAATTTTTGACGAAGATATGGCTATTTATTTCAAGGTAGACCCTATTTAATGCTTTCCATATATTTTTTATTTATCGAAGAATATCCCTTAATATCTTTTTTAGATGAGTCGGAAGTCAAATTATTTTAATGCAGTTTTGTTTCAAAGATTAAGCGAATTCTAAAAACACCTTTATAATCGAAGTGGGCAATTTTTGACGATGATATGGCCATTTATTTCAAGGTAGACCCTATTTAATGCTTTCCATATATTTTCTATTTATCGAAGAATATCCCTTAATATCTTTCTTAGATGAGTCGGAAGTCAAATTATTTTAATGCAGTTTTGTTCCAAAGATCAAGCGAATTCTAAAAACACCTTTATAATTGAAATTGGGCAATTTTAGATGAAGATATGGCCATTTATTTCAAGGTAGACCCTATTTAATGCTTTCCATATATTTTCTATTTATCGAAGAATATCCCTTAATATCTTTCTTAGATGAGTCGGAAGTCAAATTATTTTAATGCAGTTTTGTTCCGAAGATTGAGTGAATTCTAAAAACACCTTTATAATTGAAATGGGGTAATTTTTGACGAAGATATGGCTATTTATTTCAAGGTAGACCCTATTTAATGCTTTCCATATATTTTTTATTTATCGAAGAATATCCCTTAATATCTTTTTTAGATGAGTCGGAAGTCAAATTATTTTAATGCAGTTTTGTTTCAAAGATTAAGCGAATTCTAAAAACACCTTTATAATTGAAGTGGGGCAATTTTTGACGATGATATGGCCATTTATTTCAAGGTAGACCCTATTTAATGCTTTCAATATATTTTCTATTTATCGAATATCCCTTAATATCTTTCTTAGATGAGTCGGAAGTCAAATTATTGTAGTGCAGTTTTATTCCGAAGATTGAGTGAATTCTAAAAACACCTTTATAATTGAATTGGGGTAATTTTTGACAAAGATATGGCTATTTATTTCAAGGTAGACCCTATTTAATGATTTCCATATATTTTTTATTTATCGAAGAATATCCCTTAATATCTTTTTTAGATGAGTCGGAAGTCAAATTATTTTAATGCAGTTTTGTTTCAAAGATTAAGCGAATTCTAAAAACATCTTTATAATTGAAGTGGGGCAATTTTTGACGAAGATATGGCCATTTATTTCAAAGTAGACCCTATTTAATGCTTTCCATATATTTTCTATTTATCGAAGAATATCCCTTAATAATTTTCTTAGATGAGTCGGAAGTAAAATTATTTTAATGCAGTTTTGTTCCAAAGATCGAGTGAATTCTAAAAACACCTTATTAATTGAAATGGGACAATTTTTGACGAAGATATGGCCATTTATTTCAAGGTAGACCCTATTTAACGCTTTCCATATATTTTCTATTTATCAAAGAATATCCCTTAATATCTTTCTTAGATGAGTCGGAAGTCAAATTATTTTAATGCAGTTTTGTTCCAAAGATCAAGCGAATTCTAAAAACACCTTTATAATTGAAATTGGGCAATTTTAGATGAAGATATGGCCATTTATTTCAAGGTAGACCCTATTTAATACTTTCCATATATTTTCTATTTATCGATGAATATCCCTTAATATCTTTCTTAGATGAGTCGGAAGTCAAATTATTTTAATGCAGTTTTGTTCCGAAGATTGAGTGAATTCTAAAAACACCTTTATAATTGAAATGGGGTAATTTTTGACGAAGATATGGCTATTTATTTCAAGGTAGACCCTATTTAATGCTTTCCATATATTTTTTATTTATCGAAGAATATCCCTTAATATCTTTTTTAGATGAGTCGGAAGTCAAATTATTTTAATGCAGTTTTGTTTCAAAGATTAAGCGAATTCTAAAAACACCTTATAATTGAAGTGGGGCAATTTTTGACGATGATATGGCCATTTATTTCAAGGTAGACCCTATTTAATGCTTTCAATATATTTTCTATTTATCGAATATCCCTTAATATCTTTCTTAGATGAGTCGGAAGTCAAATTATTTTAGTGCAGTTTTATTCCGAAGATTGAGTGAATTCTAAAAACACCTTTATAATTGAATTGGGGTAATTTTTGACAAAGATATGGCTATTTATTTCAAGGTAGACCCTATTTAATGCTTTCCATATATTTTTTATTTATCGAAGAATATCCCTTAATATCTTTTTTAGATGAGTCGGAAGTCAAATTATTTTAATGCAGTTTTGTTTCAAAGATTAAGCGAATTCTAAAAACACCTTTATAATTGAAGTGGGGCAATTTTTGACGAAGATATGGCCATTTATTTCAAAGTAGACCCTATTTAATGCTTTCCATATATTTTCTATTAATCGAAGAATATCCCTTAATATCTTTCTTAGATGAGTCGGAAGTCAAATTATTTTAAAGCAGTTTTGTTCCAAAGATCGAGTAAATTCTAAAAATACCTTTATGTTTGAAATATGGCAATTTTTGACGAAGATATGGCCATTTATTTCAAGGTTGACCTATTCAATGTTTGCCATAAATTTTCTATTAATCGAAGAATATCCCTTAATATCTTTCTTAGATGAGTCGGAAGTCAAATTATTTTAATGCAGTTTTGTTCCAAAGATCAAGTGAATTCTAAAAACACCTTTATAATTGAAATGGGGCAATTTTTGACGAAGATATGGCCATTTATTTCAAGGTAGACCCTATTTAATGCTTTCAATATATTTTCTATTAATCGAAGAATATCCCTTAATATCTTTCTTAGATGAGTCGGAAGTCAAATTATTTTAATGCAGTTTTGTTCCAAAGATCGAGTTAATTCTAAAAATACCTTTATATTTGAAACATAGCAATTTTTTACGAAGATATGGCCATTTATTTCAAGGTTGACCTATTCAATGTTTGCCATATATTTTCTATTAATCGAAGAATATCCCTTAATATCTTTCTTAGATGAGTCGGAAGTCAAATTATTTTAATGCAGTTTTATTCTAAAGATCAAGTGAATTCTAAAAACATCTTTATAATTGAAATGGGGCAATTTTTGACGAAGATATGGCTATTTATTTCAAGGTAGACCCTATTTAATGCTTTCCATATATTTTCTATTAATCGAAGAATATCCCTTAATATCTTTCTTAGATGAGTCGGAAGTCAAATTATTTTAATGCAGGTTTGTTCCAAAGATCAAGTGAATTCTAAAAACACCTTTATAATTGAAATGGGGCAATTTTTGACGAAGATATGGCCATTTATTTCAAGGTAGACCCTATTTAATGCTTTCCATATATTTTCTATTTATCGAAGAATATCCCTTAATATCTTTCTTAGATGAGTCGGAAGTCAAATTATTTTAATGCAGTTTTGTTCCAAAGATCGAGTGATTTCTAAAAACACCTTTATAATTGAAATGGGGCAATTTTTGACGAAGATATGGCCATTTATTTCAAGGTAGACCCTATTTAATGCATTCAATATATTTTTCTATTTATCGATGAATATCCCTTAATATCTTTCTTAGATGAGTCGGAAGTCAAATTATTTTAATGCAGTTTTGTTTCGAAGATTGAGTGAATTCTAAAAACACCTTTATAATTGAAGTGGGCAATTTTTGACGAAGATATGGCCATTTATTTCAAAGTAGACACTATTTAATGCTTTCCATATATTTTCTATTTATCGAATAGCCCTTAATATCTTTCTTAGATGAGTCGGAAGTCAAATTATTTTAATGCAGTTTTGTTCCAAAGATCGAGTGATTTCTAAAAACACCTTTATAATTGAAATGGGGCAATTTTTGACGAAGATATGGCCATTTATTTCAAGGTAGACCCTATTTAATGCTTTCCATATATTTTCTATTTATCGAAGAATATTCCTTAATATGTTTTTTAGATGAGTCGGAAGTCAAATTATTTTAATGCAGTTTTGTTCCAAAGATCGAGTGATTTCTAAAAACACCTTTATAATTGAAATGGGGCAATTTTTGACGAAGATATGGCCATTTATTTCAAGGTAGACCCTATTTAATGCTTTCCATATATTTTCTATTTATCGAAGAATATCCCTTAATATCTTTCTTAGATGAGTCGGAAGTCAAATTATTTTAATGCAGTTTTGTTTCAAAGATTAAGCGAATTCTAAAAACACCTTTATAATTGAAGTGGGCAATTTTTGACGAAGATATGGCCATTTATTTCAAAGTAGACACTATTTAATGCTTTCCATATATTTTCTATTTATCGAATAGCCCTTAATATCTTTCTTAGATGAGTCGGAAGTCAAATTATTTTAATGCAGTTTTGTTCCAAAGATCGAGTGATTTCTAAAAACACCTTTATAATTGAAATGGGGCAATTTTTGACGAAGATATGGCCATTTATTTCAAGGTAGACCATATTTAATGCTTTCCATATATTTTCTATTTATCGAAGAATATCCCTTAATATCTTTCTTAGATGAGTCGGAAGTCAAATTATTTTAATGCAGTTTTGTTTCAAAGATTAAGCGAATTCTAAAAACACCTTTATAATTGAAGTGGGGCAATTTTTAACGAAGATATGGCCATTTATTTCAAGGTAGACCCTATTTAATGCTTTCCATATATTTTCTATTTATCGAATATCCCTTAATATCTTTCTTAGATGAGTCGGAAGTCAAATTATTTTAATGCAGTTTTCTTCCAAAGATCGAGTGAATTCTAAAAACACCTTATTAATTGAAATGGGACAATTTTTGACGAAGATATGGCCATTTATTTCAAGGTAGACCCTATTTAACGCTTTCCATATATTTTCTATTTATCAAAGAATATCCCTTAATATCTTTCTTAGATGAGTCGGAAGTCAAATTATTTTAATGCAGTTTTGTTCCAAAGATCAAGCGAATTCTAAAAACACCTTTATAATTGAAATTGGGCAATTTTAGATGAAGATATGGCCATTTATTTCAAGGTAGACCCTATTTAATGCTTTCCATATATTTTCTATTTATCGAAGAATATCCCTTAATATCTTTCTTAGATGAGTCGGAAGTCAAATTATTTTAATGCAGTTTTGTTCCGAAGATTGAGTGAATTCTAAAAACACCTTTATAATTGAAATGGGGTAATTTTTGACGAAGATATGGCTATTTATTTCAAGGTAGACCCTATTTAATGCTTTCCATATATTTTTTATTTATCGAAGAATATCCCTTAATATCTTTTTTAGATGAGTCGGAAGTCAAATTATTTTAATGCAGTTTTGTTTCAAAGATTAAGCGAATTCTAAAAACACCTTTATAATTGAAGTGGGCAATTTTTGACGATGATATGGCCATTTATTTCAAGGTAGACCCTATTTAATGCTTTCCATATATTTTATATTTATCGAATAGCCCTTAATATCTTTCTTAGATGAGTCGGAAGTCAAATTATTTTAATGCAGTTTTGTTCCAAAGATCGAGTGAATTCTAAAAACACCTTTATAATTGAAATGGGGCAATTTTTGACGAAGATATGGCCATTTATTTCAAGGTAGACCCTATTTAATGCTTTCCATATATTTTCTATTTATCGAAGAATATCCCTTAATATCTTTCTTAGATGAGTCGGAAGTCAAATTATTTTAATGCAGTTTTGTTCCAAAGATCGAGTGAATTCTAAAAACACCTTTATAATTGAAATGGGGCAATTTTTAACGAAGATATGGCCATTTATTTCAAGGTAGACCATATTTAATGCTTTCCATATATTTTCTATTTATCGAAGAATATCCCTTAATATCTTTCTTAGATGAGTCGGAAGTCAAATTATTTTAATGCAGTTTTGTTTCAAAGATTAAGCGAATTCTAAAAACACCTTTATAATTGAAGTGGGGCAATTTTTGACGAAGATATGGCCATTTATTTCAAAGTAGACCCTATTTAATGCTTTCCATATATTTTCTATTTATCGAAGAATATCCCTTAATATTTTTCTTAGATGAGTCGGAAGTCAAATTATTTTAATGTAGTTTTGTTCCAAAGATCAAGTGAATTCTAAAAACACCTTTATAATTGAAATGGGGCAATTTTTGACGAAGATATGGCCATTTATTTCAAGGTAGACCCTATTTAATGCTTTCCATATATTTTCTATTTATCGAAGAATATCCCTTAATATCTTTCTTAGATGAGTCGGAAGTCAAATTATTTTAATGCAGTTTTGTTCCAAAGATCGAGTGAATTCTAAAAACACCTTTATAATTGAAATGGGGCAATTTTTGACGAAGATATGGCCATTTATTTCAAGGTAGACCCTATTTAATGCATTCCATATATTTTCTATTTATCGAAGAATATCCCTTAATATCTTTCTTAGATGAGTCGGAAGTCAAATTATTTTAATGCAGTTTTGTTTCAAAGATTAAGCGAATTCTAAAAACACCTTTATAATTGAAGTGGGGCAATTTTTGACGAAGATATGGCCATTTATTTCAAAGTAGACCCTATTTAATGCTTTCCATATATTTTCTATTTATCAGAATAGCCCTTAATATCTTTCTTAGATGAGTCGGAAGTCAAATTATTTTAATGCAGTTTTGTTCCAAAGATCGAGTGAATTCTAAAAACACCTTTATAATTGAAATGGGGCAATTTTTGACGAAGATTTGGCCATTTATTTCAAGGTAGACCCTATTTAATGCTTTCCATATATTTTCTATTTATCAAAGAATATCCCTTAATATCTTTCTTAGATGAGTCGGAAGTCAAATTATTTTAATGCAGTTTTTTTTCAAAGATTAAGCAAATTCTAAAAACACCTTTATAATTGAAGTGGGGCAATTTTTAACGAAGATATGGCCATTTATTTCAAGGTAGACCCTATTTAATGCTTTCCATATATTTTCTATTTATCGAATATCCCTTAATATCTTTCTTAGATGAGTCGGAAGTCAAATTATTTTAATGCAGTTTTGTTCCAAAGATCAAGTGAATTCTAAAAACACCTTTATAATTGAAATGTGGCAATTTTTGACGAAGATATGGCCATTTATTTCAAGGTAGACCCTATTTAACGCTTTCCATATATTTTCTATTTATCGAAGAATATCCCTTAATATCTTTCTTAGATGAGTCGGAAGTCAAATTATTTTAATGCAGTTTTGTTCCAAAGATCAAGTGAATTCTAAAAACACCTTTATAATTGAAATGGGGCAATTTTAGATGAAGATATGGCCATTTATTTCAAGGTAGACCCTATTTAATGCTTTCCATATATTTTCTATTTATCGAAGAATATCCCTTAATATCTTTCTTAGATGAGTCGGAAGTCAAATTATTTTAATGCAGTTTTGTTCCGAAGATTGAGTGAATTCTAAAAACACCTTTATAATTGAAATGGGGTAATTTTTGACGAAGATATGGCTATTTATTTCAAGGTAGACCCTATTTAATGCTTTCCATATATTTTTTATTTATCGAAGAATATCCCTTAATATCTTTTTTAGATGAGTCGGAAGTCAAATTATTTTAATGCAGTTTTGTTCCGAAGATTGAGTGAATTCTAAAAACACCTTTATAATTGAAGTGGGCAATTTTTGACGATGATATGGCCATTTATTTCAAGGTAGACCCTATTTAATGCTTTCCATATATTTTATATTTATCGAATAGCCCTTAATATCTTTCTTAGATGAGTCGGAAGTCAAATTATTTTAATGCAGTTTTGTTCCAAAGATCGAGTGAATTCTAAAAACACCTTTATAATTGAAATGGGGCAATTTTTGACGAAGATATGGCCATTTATTTCAAGGTAGACCCTATTTAATGCTTTCCATATATTTTCTATTTATCGAATATCCCTTAATATCTTTCTTAGATGAGTCGGAAGTCAAATTATTTTAATGCAGTTTTGTTCCAAAGATCGAATGAATTCTAAAAACACCTTTATAATTGAAATGGGGTAATTTTTGACGAAGATATGGCTATTTATTTCAAGGTAGACCCTATTTAATGCTTTCCATATATTTTTTATTTATCGAAGAATATCCCTTAATATCTTTCTTAGATGAGTCGGAAGTCAAATTATTTTAATGCAGTTTTGTTTCAAAGATTAAGCGAATTCTAAAAACACCTTTATAATTGAAGTGGGGCAATTTTTGACGAAGATATGGCCATTTATTTCAAAGTAGACCCTATTTAATGCTTTCCATATATTTTCTATTTATCGAAGAATATCCCTTAATATTTTTCTTAGATGAGTCGGAAGTCAAATTATTTTAATGCAGTTTTGTTCCAAAGATCAAGTGAATTCTAAAAACACCTTTATAATTGAAATGGGGCAATTTTTGACGAAGATATGGCCATTTATTTCAAGGTAGACCCTATTTAATGCTTTCCATATATTTTCTATTTATCGAAGAATATCCCTTAATATCTTTCTTAGATGAGTCGGAAGTCAAATTATTTTAATGCAGTTTTGTTTCAAAGATTGAGTGAATTCTAAAAACACCTTTATAATTGAAGTGGGGCAATTTTTGACGAAGATATGGCCATTTATTTCAAGGTAGACCCTATTTAATGCTTTCCATATATTTTCTATTTATCGAAGAATATCCCTTAATATCTTTCTTAGATGAGTCGGAAGTCAAATTATTTTAATGCAGTTTTGTTCCAAAGATCAAGCGAATTCTAAAAACACCTTTATAATTGAAATGGGGCAATTTTTGACGAAGATATGGCCATTTATTTCAAGGTAGACCCTATTTAATGCTTTCCATATATTTTCTATTTATCGAAGAATATCCCTTAATATCTTTTTTAGATGAGTCGGAAGTCAAATTATTTTAATGCAGTTTTGTTCCAAAGATTAAGCGAATTCTAAAAACACCTTTATAATTGAAATGGGGCAATTTTTGACGAAGATATGGCCATTTATTTCAAGGTAGACCCTATTTAATGCTTTCCATATATTTTCTTTTTATCGAAGAATATCCCTTAATATCTTTCTTAGATGAGTCGGAAGTCAAATTATTTTAATGCAGTTTTGTTCCAAAGATCGAGCGAATTCTAAAAACACCTTTATAATTGAAATGGGGCAATTTTTGACGAAGATATGGCCATTTATTTCAAGGTAGACCATATTTAATGCTTTCCATATATTTTCTATTTATCGAAGAATATCCCTTAATATCTTTCTTAGATGAGTCGGAAGTCAAATTATTTTAATGCAGTTTTGTTCCAAAGATCAAGCGAATTCTAAAAACACCTTTAAAATTGAAGTGGGGCAATTTTTAACGAAGATATGGCCATTTATTTCAAGGTAGACCCTATTTAATGCTTTCCATATATTTTCTATTTATCGAAGAATATCCCTTAATATCTTTCTTAGATGAGTCGGAAGTCAAATTATTTTAATGCAGTTTTCTTCCAAAGATCGAGTGAATTCTAAAAACACCTTTATAATTGAAATGGGGCAATTTTTGACGAAGATATGGCTATTTATTTCAAGGTAGACCCTATTTAACGCTTTCCATATATTTTTTATTTATCGAAGAATATCCCTTAATATCTTTCTTAGATGAGTCGGAAGTCAAATTATTTTAATGCAGTTTTGTTTCAAAGATCAAGCGAATTCTAAAAACACCTTTATAATTGAAATGGGGCAATTTTTGACGAAGATATGGCCATTTTTCGTGACCCTATTTAATGCTTTCCATATATTTTTTATTTATCGAAGAATATCCCTTAATATCTTTTTTAGATGAGTCGGAAGTCAAATTATTTTAATGCAGTTTTGTTCCAAAGATTGAGTGAATTCTAAAAACACCTTTATAATTGAAATGGGGCAATTTTTGACGAAGATATGGCTATTTATTTCAAGGTAGACCCTATTTAATGCTTTCCATATATTTTTTATTTATCGAAGAATATCCCTTAATATCTTTTTTAGATGAGTCGGAAGTCAAATTATTTTAATGCAGTTTTGTTCCAAAGATTAAGTGAATTCTAAAAACACCTTTATAATTGAAATGGGGCAATTTTTGACGAAGATATGGCCATTTATTTCAAGGTAGACCCTATTTAATGCTTTCCATATATTTTCTATTTATCAAGAATATCCCTTAATATCTTTCTTAGATGAGTCGGAAGTCAAATTATTTTAATGCAGTTTTGTTCCAAAGATCGAGTGAATTCTAAAAACACCTTTATAATTGAAATGGGGCAATTTTTGACGAAGATATGGCCATTTATTTCAAGGTAGACCCTATTTAATGCTTTCCATATATTTTCTATTTATCGAAGAATATCCCTTAATATCTTTCTTAGATGAGTCGGAAGTCAAATTATTTTAATGCAGTTTTGTTCCAAAGATCAAGCGAATTCTAAAAACACCTTTATAATTGAAATGGGGCAATTTTTGACGAAGAATGATTTATTTCAAGGTAGACCCTATTTAATGCTTTCCATATATTTTCTATTTATCGAAGAATATCCCTTAATATCTTTTTTAGATGAGTCGGAAGTCAAATTATTTTAATGCAGTTTTGTTTCAAAGATTAAGCGAATTCTAAAAACACCTTTATAATTGAAGTGGGGCAATTTTTGACGAAGATATGGCCATTTATTTGAAGGTAGACCCTATTTAATGCTTTCCATATATTTTCTATTTATCGAATATCCCTTAATATCTTTCTCAGATGAGTCGGAAGTCATATTATTTTAATGCAGTTTTGTTCCAAAGATCGAGTGAATTCTAAAAACACCTTTATAATTGAAATGGGGCAATTTTTGACGAAGATATGGCCATTTATTTCAAGGTAGACCCTATTTAATGCTTTCCATATATTTTCTATTTATCAAAGAATATCCCTTAATATCTTTCTTAGATGAGTCGGAAGTCAAATTATTTTAATGCAGTTTTGTTCCAAAGATCAAGTGAATTCTAAAAACACCTTTATAATTGAAATGGGGCAATTTTAGATGAAGATATGGCCATTTATTTCAAGGTAGACCCTATTTAATGCTTTCCATATATTTTCTATTTATCGATGAATATCCCTTAATATCTTTCTTAGATGAGTCGGAAGTCAAATTATTTTAATGCAGTTTTGTTCCGAAGATTGAGTGAATTCTAAAAACACCTTTATAATTGAAATGGGGTAATTTTTGACGAAGATATGGCTATTTATTTCAAGGTAGACCCTATTTAATGCTTTCCATATATTTTTTATTTATCGAAGAATATCCCTTAATATCTTTTTTAGATGAGTCGGAAGTCAAATTATTTTAATGCAGTTTTGTTTCAAAGATTAAGCGAATTCTAAAAACACCTTATAATTGAAGTGGGGCAATTTTTGACGATGATATGGCCATTTATTTCAAGGTAGACCCTATTTAATGCTTTCAATATATTTTCTATTTATCAAAGAATATCCCTTAATATCTTTCTTAGATGAGTCGGAAGTCAAATTATTTTAATGCAGTTTTGTTCCAAAGATCAAGCGAATTCTAAAAACACCTTTATAATTGAAATGGGACAATTTTTGACGAAGATATGGCCATTTATTTCAAGGTAGACCCTATTTAGCGCTTTCCATATATTTTCTATTTATCAAAGAATATCCCTTAATATCTTTCTTAGATGAGTCGGAAGTCAAATTATTTTAATGCAGTTTTGTTCCAAAGATCAAGTGAATTCTAAAAACACCTTTATAATTGAAATGGGGCAATTTTTGACGAAGATATGGCCATTTATTTCAAGGTAGACCCTATTTAATGCTTTCCATATATTTTCTATTTATCAAAGAATATCCCTTAATATCTTTCTTAGATGAGTCGGAAGTCAAAATATTTTAATGCAGTTTTGTTCCAAAGATCAAGCGAATTCTAAAAACACCTTTATAATTGAAATTGGGCAATTTTAGATGAAGATATGGCCATTTATTTCAAGGTAGACCCTATTTAATGCTTTCCATATATTTTCTATTTATCGAAGAATATCCCTTAATATCTTTCTTAGATGAGTCGGAAGTCAAATTATTTTAATGCAGTTTTGTTCCGAAGATTGAGTGAATTCTAAAAACACCTTTATAATTGAAATGGGGTAATTTTTGACGAAGATATGGCTATTTATTTCAAGGTAGACCCTATTTAATGCTTTCCATATATTTTTTATTTATCGAAGAATATCCCTTAATATCTTTTTTAGATGAGTCGGAAGTCAAATTATTTTAATGCAGTTTTGTTTCAAAGATTAAGCGAATTCTAAAAACACCTTATAATTGAAGTGGGGCAATTTTTGACGATGATATGGCCATTTATTTCAAGGTAGACCCTATTTAATGCTTTCAATATATTTTCTATTTATCGAATATCCCTTAATATCTTTCTTAGATGAGTCGGAAGTCAAATTATTTTAATGCAGTTTTGTTCCAAAGATTGAGTGAATTCTAAAAACACCTTTATAATTGAAATGGGGCAATTTTTGACGAAGATATGGCTATTTATTTCAAGGTAGACCCTATTTAATGCTTTCCATATATTTTCTATTTATCGAAGAATATCCCTTAATATCTTTTTTAGATGAGTCGGAAGTCAAAATATTTTAATGCAGTTTTGTTTCAAAGATTAAGCGAATTCTAAAAACACCTTTATAATTGAAATGGGGCAATTTTTGACGAAGATATGGCCATTTATTTCAAGGTAGACCCTATTTAATGCTTTCCATATATTTTCTATTTATCGAAGAATATCCCTTAATAATTTTTTTAGATGAGTCGGAAGTCAAATTATTTTAATGCAGTTTTGTTTCAAAGATTAAGCGAATTCTAAAAACACCTTTTTAATTGAAGTGGGGCAATTTTTGACGATGATATGGCCATTTATTTCAAGGTAGACCCTATTTAATGCTTTCCATATATTTTCTATTTATCAGAATATCCCTTAATATCTTTCTTAGATGAGTCGGAAGTCAAATTATTTTAATGCAGTTTTCTTCCAAAGATCAAGTGAATTCTAAAAACACCTTTATAATTGAAATGGGGCAATTTTTGACGAAGATATGGCCATTTATTTCAAGGTAGACCCTATTTAGTGCTTTCCATATATTTTCTATTTATCAAAGAATATCCCTTAATATCTTTCTTAGATGAGTCGGAAGTCAAATTATTTTAATGCAGTTTTGTTCCAAAGATCAAGTGAATTCTAAAAACACCTTTATAATTGAAATGGGGCAATTTTTGACGAAGATATGGCCATTTATTTCAAGGTAGACCCTATTTAATGCTTTCCATATATTTTCTATTTATCGAAGAATATCCCTTAATATCTTTCTTAGATGAGTCGGAAGTCAAATTATTTTAATGAAGTTTTGTTCCAAAGATCAAGCGAATTCTAAAAACACCTTTATAATTGAAATTGGGCAATTTTAGATGAAGATATGGCCATTTATTTCAAGGTAGACCCTATTTAATGCTTTCCATATATTTTCTATTTATCGAAGAATATCCCTTAATATCTTTCTTAGATGAGTCGGAAGTCAAATTATTTTAATGCAGTTTTGTTCCGAAGATCAAGTGAATTCTAAAAACACCTTTATAATTGAAATGGGGCAATTTTTGACGAAGATATGGCTATTTATTTCAAGGTAGACCCTATTTAATGCTTTCCATATATTTTTTATTTATCGAAGAATATCCCTTAATATCTTTTTTAGATGAGTCGGAAGTCAAATTATTTTAATGCAGTTTTGTTTCAAAGATTAAGCGAATTCTAAAAACACCTTTATAATTGAAGTGGGGCAATTTTTGACGATGATATGGCCATTTATTTCAAGGTAGACCCTATTTAATGCTTTCAAAATATTTTCTATTTATCGAATATCCCTTAATATCTTTCTTAGATGAGTCGGAAGTCAAATTATTTTAATGCAGTTTTGTTCCAAAGATCGAGTGAATTCGTAAAACACCTTTATAATTGAAATGGGGCAATTTTTGACGAAGATATGGCTATTTATTTCAAGGTAGACCCTATTTAATGCTTTCCATATATTTTCTATTTATCGAAGAATATCCCTTAATATCTTTCTTAGATGAGTCGGAAGTCAAAATATTTTAATGCAGTTTTGTTCCAAAGATCAAGTGAATTCTAAAAACACCTTTATAATTGAAATGGGGCAATTTTTGACGAAGATATGGCCATTTATTTCAAGGTAGACCCTATTTAATGCTTTCCATATATTTTCTATTTATCGAAGAATATCCCTTAATATCTTTCTTAGATGAGTCGGAAGTCAAATTATTTTAATGCAGTTTTGTTCCAAAGATCAAGTGAATTCTAAAAACACCTTTATAATTGAAATGGGGCAATTTTTGACGAAGATATGGCCATTTATTTCAAGGTAGACCCTATTTAATGCTTTCCATATATTTTCTATTTATCGAAGAATATAGCTTAATATCTTTCTTAGATGAGTCGGAAGTCAAATTATTTT